>NC_141534.1:176070000-176125000 GCF_021556685.1 Rattus norvegicus | reverse complement strand
CACCAGATGTCATTACAGATGGTTGTGAGCCACCATGCAGTTGCTGGGAATTGAACTCCAGACCTCTGGCAGAGCAGGCGGTGCTCTAAACCTCTGAGCCATCTCTCCAGCACTGTTATATTGTTCCAGGAATTATTGAGACAACTTGATGAAGAATGAGCTTGGATTTGCAGGGAAGGCGTGAGATGCATGGCCCCTTGCCTTGCTGAGGCCTTGACTCTATCTTTAACATACCAGTCTGATCTATAGCAACAGAAAGGGAAGGTGAAAGGCAGACCTTTCCAGAGGATCTACAGTCAATACAATCAAGATAAAGGTGCCTGGGGTATGGTCTGAGCTCACCAGGGAGGTCCCGACATTCCAAAGCAATCTTAGACAGAGATACGGTTTACACTAATCTCCTTGGCCTTGGCTCCCTGCTCTAACCATATCCCATCCCAGGACAAAAGACCTTGGGCATCCTGCAGGGAAACCTATATCTCTCCAAGGGAGAGACTCATGAGCAAACAGAATTTTTTGAAATAAGGAAGGAGCCAGGACCAGGTGTCTGTAGGAAGTTGGTATGTTAAGGTCAAGCCTTAGCTTCAGGCTGAGGCTGAATTTCTGTACCAGGTAAACTTTAGGAAGTTTCATAAAACAGAATCCGAAAATTCTGAAATGAGGAGAAAATATCCAGATGGTTTTATTAGTGGGACATCGGGGTCAGTTTATTCCTTATGCAAAAGGCTTTTTGATAGTGGTACCCCAAGCCACAGTAGTAGGAACTAGAGCTTTATTTCTCTCTGTTAAAAGAGATTTAAGGGCTGGAGAGATGGCTCAGTGGTTAAGAGCACCGACTGCTCTTCCAGAGGTCCTGAGTTCAATTCCCAGCAACCACATGGTGGCTCACAACCATCCGTAATGGGATCTGATGTCCCCTTCTGGTGTGTCTGAAGACAGCTACAGTGTACTCATATACAAAATAAATAAATAAATCTTAAAAAAAAAAAAAAGAGAGAGATTTAAGTCCAAGTTTGGGAGGGTGGTAGAAGCAGGAAGATCAGGAATTCGAAACCAGCTTCAGTTTCACATCAAGTTCAGGGCTACATGAAACCATCTTTATAAAAATCCAAATTGACAGGGCTACTTCACAAGGTCACTCAAGAGCCCAGCATCCTTCCATCTTCTTTCTCGGCATTTCTTACAGAGTTCCACTTATCTGCATGGAACACAAGATCCCAGCTGTGGAAAGAGGAGAGGTCAGTAAGCCCTGGGCAAGCAATTTCTGTATGCAAGAAAGATGGAACTATCTGATCTTTTCTGCCTACACACAAGAGCCATTAACCTACCTTTGCCCTTGAAAAGGGTGTTGGGAGCTGGGGCCTCTAGCTGAGTAGCCATGTGCAGGAAAAAGGGGAAGACGTGTGTGAGAGATTCAACTAACGAGTCCCCAGAAAGAGGCAACTGGCCTTAGATCTGCAAAGAGAATGAGAATTGGGACATAGGCTTTAGTCACCATCACCAAGATGCATGCCCCTCGGTTGCCCTTTCTGGCTGACACTGAATCAGCAGCCTGTCCTCCAGGTGGCTCAGTCTGCTCGGTTTGGGCACGTCTAGTGCAGGCTCTGATGTGGCTCTGAGTGGTATCTGATCATGACCTCCAGCCCTGATAGGACTCAGATAGCTCTGTGACTCATCATACGAGGTGGCCCAAATACAGGGACACAAAGCCTGACTTGGAGGGGCCCAGACAAGCCCTGGGTCGCACCAACTATGGCGAAATGTGGGCTTCTAGAATGATGGCTCTTTTCCCAAATTTGTATCACTCGGGGTTTGGCAGAGCCTCTCAGACAGCTTGGGTGCTGGGTAAAAGGAATCCCTTTGGTCTCTTGGAGCGCAGAACAGAGATAGGACAAGAAGACCCTACCAGAGACTAGGGAAGGAAGGAATACGTTGGGTGGGTGTGCCCTGGAGCCAGCTAGCTCCACATACCGCAGCCCCTGCCTGCAGCGCTGGGGAGGACGGTTTCTGAGATGTGAGTGCTGTTGGGACATGCGGCTGTAGCTTGGAGGAGACCACCTGTGTGTGGGTGTGTTCATTCTGGTGAGCTTGTCAGGAAAATGTCTGTTCTCTGGGAGTGAGTCATGATGCTTAGTCCCGTGGACCAATCCATGGGAGTCTATACAACGTGTGGACCAGCTCCCGTCCCAGGAGCATTTGGCAACATCTGGCCTCTCAGACTGAGCTCAGGATCACTGGAGGGCTCCAGTCATCAATGGACAGGTGACAGGGTGGCAGGAATGAGAAAAGGCGACTTCTCGTTGTGCAAAAGGGAAGCTTAGGGCAAGTTTCTACGGCATCAGGTCATGCTGGAGCTCAGTAGCTCGGTATTTATAGTCTCAGAGGTGACTGTTGGGGCTCTGGTGACCTTTGGTGAAAAGCTCTGAAGGATAGCAGCTACATGAATAAATCCATTTGGAGACTGGAGATCACCTCAGCTTTTAAGAAGCCCATTAGCTCCCCCAGCAACTTAGAGACATTTTGTAATCAATTCTCAGAACAAGCTGGTTGGCAAGATACATCAAAGAGCAGAGGAAAATAAGTGGAGGGCAAAGGTGGTGCTGCATGGGAGACAGAGTCAAGTTTAGAATCTCTGACATGGTTGGACTGCAGAGCCCTCATGGGACCTCTCTGATACATTGCTCCTCCAAGTCAGGGGGCCGGGAGAGACGGTGTGCATACTTCTAGCTTAATAGTTTCCTTCTTATCTATTTGGGTCACACAAATAATTATACAAATAACTATGTAATTAACTAGATCGTTGTGATAAGCACTGTGGAAAAATGGCTATACCAGGGAGATCTACCTTAGTCTTGCAGAGACAGGCTACCCAGATCTCAGGGGTGAGCAAGAGGTTGTCCAAATGAGGAGAGGAAGAAGTACATTCCAGTCCAGAAACACAGAACTCCTGCAAGCCTGGAGCTAGTGGGGCAGTGCTTTGGACAGGGTGCGACCTGGCGATAAATTGCATCATGGGAACAAGGAAGGGGTTGGAGGTAGTGGTGGGAACATGTCAGAAGTCAAGTAGGACCTGCAGAGGTTAGGGGTGGAGGTTGCTTGCTCCAAAGTGCAACAGGAAGCCACTACAGGCTTGCAGATTGACAAATTCTGGTTCGTACTTTTAAAATATCCCCTGGTCGTGTGCTGAGGTATAACCACTGTGGCTCGGAGTGAATTCGAGGCACCAATAGCAGGTCTTGCAGTCATGTGGGAGAAGCCATGGTCCCCGAACTGGGGCAATAGCAGCAAACAGATAAAGAGTGTCACAAAGCCATTCTGACAGGCTGAGGACACAGCTTAGTTGGTAGAGTGCATGCATGAAGGAAGCCCTGGATTCAGTCCTCAGGGTTGCATAAACTGGACATAATCTCATCTGTCTATAATCCCAGGACTCAGGAGGTAGAGGCAGGCGATCATAAATTTAAGGATATTCTTGCTTATATAATGAGTTTAAGACCAGCTCCAATCGTGCCTCAAAATACCAAAACAAAACAAAAGGACATCTCAATTTTTTGTTTTAGTCAAAATGATAGATCTTTTAGCTGTTATAAATAAAGAGAATCTAATAAGCCCCGTCTCCTCCCTCTTTCGTTCTTGTCTCACGGAGGCCTCCCGTTTTGTCAGTCTGACCAGAGACTTCCCACCATCTCTCACTGTTTTCTCAATGGGACAATACTACCTATGAATGTGGAAGCAACTGGCCACTGCAATACGGTCACAGATGTGCTTTGTCGCTCGGTAGCCCAGCCTGACCCACCACGGTTCAGTGGTTAGTGATACTTACAGCCCAGCAGAAGGAGAATGTTTTCAGGTTTTTGTTTGTTTGTGTTTTGAGTCCTAGTCTTACTTTGTAGCCTGGCTACCCTGGAGCTCCCTTTGTAGCCAAGGATGACCTTGAATTCCTGATCAACCCCCAACCCCTTTACCTCCCAAGTGTGGATTACAGGAAGATTAAATCACACCCAGACACATTTGCCCCAGACTGTAAGAAACCATGCCAGGTGCCTCATTCAGCAGCAAAGTTTTGGTAAACATGAACATTTTTACTCTTTCACATTCCCCCCCCCCCCAAATCGATTAATTTGAATAACGAAAACTTAACTTTGTTTTAACTTGCATTTTCCCAGTGAACCAGGCTAAGTATTCCCTGGGCCTTTGAAACCTCCTGCTGTGAGAGGCTCCTTTGTACCCTGTTCAACTTTCTTTGGGGCTTTCCTCCATTGCAAATTGCAGAGTCTTTGTGTGGATGGCAATGTTTTTCTTTTATTCCCACAAGTTTAGCCAAGTATTTTCTCAGAGAACTACTTGTATTTTTTTCCTTTCTTTATGTTTATTGTTTGGCATCCAAGTCTTAAAATATCAGGTGCCTATTGTGGCAGTACACGCCTATAATTCAAGAAATCTGGAGGGCAAAGCACAAGGATTGAGGGTTCAAGGCCAGCCTGAGCTTCATAACAGACACTGTCTCCAAATTAAGTAACAACCAGAAGTAGTTCTCTTTTCATCCCTTTGTTAGTCTCAGTAAATTATCTGTGCTTTTACTTTTTGAACTTTCTTTTTTTTTCTCTTTACTTTTTTCCTAACATTTTTGTGTTTTATCCTTAAAGTGTCTATGTCACTTGAAACGTAAGATTCTTGTATTTCAGGGAGCAGGAATCTCATATTTCTAAAGATGAATGGATCTAGGCACAACAGTGCACACTTGGGAGGCAGAGGTAGGAGAATCAGTAGTTTGAGATTATTCTTGGCTGCGGTGAGTTCCAGGCCAGCCTGGGCTTCATGAGACCCTGTCGAGAGAGAGAGAGAGAGAGAGAGAGAGAGAGAGAGAGAGAGAGAGAGAGAGAGAGAGAGAGAGGAGAGAGCGCAAAGATACATAGTCACTTATTAGCACCGTTTTTTTTTTCACACAAATCGAGATGTAATTCCCATTTCTCATCACACCCACACCCTTTTAAAGTACACACTTCACCAATAGGTGATTGTTGGAGTCTGTTTTCAGATATTTCTATGACGTCAAAAAGGAACTCCACATCCATAGCCATCACCCAGTCATTACTCTCAGTCCCAGGCAACCACTAACCTGACCTCCTCCTCAACACTGTCAAAAACCCTGGGCATTTCGTAGAAATGGAGTTGCTCTTATGGCCTGTGTGACTACCCTTCTCCACATCTTTAACATCCGCCCATCTTATGGCAAATGGCATTCATTTTTAGTTGCTAGATATTCGATTTCCCTCCATCTTTTGGCTTTTGTGAGTAAAGCCGCCATCAACACTAATGAGCACATTTTCACACAGACACACATCGTCAGTCCCAGGGATATATATATATATATATATATATATATATATATATATATACATACATATACATATATATGTATGTATATATATATGGTGGAGTGAAATTGCTGGTCTGACAGTGACTCTAACTTTTTGAGGCACCGTGAGGCTGTTCTCCTGGGGGGCTGTAGCACTGTATGCTCCCACTAGCAGTCCGGGGAGGTTCTGGGATCTCTCCATGTCCTTGTCAACATTCGTTACTGCTGGGTTGTTTTTTAATATTTATTTAGTTTCCTGTGAATGCGTTTTCGGCCTGCATGTATGTAAGTGCATACAGTGCGCACAGAAGCCGTAAGAAGGCATCGGATTCCCTGGAACTGCAATTATACATGGTTGTGAGCCCTTCCGTGGATGACGGGAACGTGCCCAAGTCCTCTGCCGGAGCTCTAACTCTCGACTGTTGAGCAATCTCTCCGGGTCCTACCTGACTTTGAATCAAGTTTGAGGTAGAAGGTCATTGGCTTGTGAGAGCATTTCCCTGATGACCACTGAGGCTGAGAGTCTTTTCAGATATTTGTTGGTTTTATTTTGTATTTCTTCCTTGGAGACATCTCTGCAAATGACAATGCCATTGATTCTCTTCTCTTCTAATGAGTTGAAATGAATGTTTTGTCATAGTTTAAGTTTCTTTCTATAATTGGATCCATGAATCAGCTCTCAGCTCTCTGGTTAAGTCCAGTCTCTGGCTTATACCATTAGATTATGGGTGGCTTTATACACGTTCATTTCCTGATAACACGAGTTCCTCACACAGGCTTTCCTCAGATTCGTTGTCATAACTAACCTCGGGTACGCATTGTTTCCAAATGCACTGCAATCAGGACTGGTGAGATGGTGCAGTGTGTAAAGCATTTGCTGCACAAGTGTCAGGACCTGAGTTTGGCTTCCAAGAGACCACATTAAAAAAATCAAGTGCACCGTGCATGTCTGTGAGCCCAGCACTGGAGAAGCAAGGACTGGAGCGTCTTTGGAGCTCACTGGCCTGTCGTCCTGCTGTGTGGGTGAGCTCCAGAGACGGTGTCTCACAAAATAGGGTGGAGAGAGACTGAGGAAGACACAAGATGTCAGTCTTTGACCTGTGCACGCACACACACATGCACACACACATTCACACACACTAACATGCAGCTTTTAGTTCTATAAGTTTTGAATTGGGAATTCTAAAGGAAAAATGGATCAAATCTACATAGTAATTTAAGGAGCATTGGCTTTTCCTGCTCTTCTTTCTGCCTTCTTTTGTTTAAAAAATATTTATTTATTTATTTATTTATTTATTTATTTATTTATTTATTTATTTATGATAAGAGTGCTCTGTGTGCATTTACACCTGCATGCCAGAAGAGGGCATCAGATCCCTTTACAGATGGTTGTGAGCCACCATGTGGTTGCTGGGAATTGAACTCAGGACCTCTGGAAGAACAGCCAATGCTCTTAACTGCTGAGCCATCTTGGCAGCCCCCCCCCCTTTTCTTCCTTATGTGTGGTTGTGGCTTTCATATGTTTAGACCTTGTCATATGCCTCTGATGTTGTCTTATCACTTTCTCCAAAAAAGACCCTTAACATTTGTCATGGTGGTTCTCGCTTTTAAACCATCCCTAGATACGTGATTGCTTTGTCGCAAAGAATCTATCTCTTTGTTTATTTTTATATTTTACACTTGCATTTGGAAAAGACTACAGATTTCTGCTTACTTGTGTGATTAGTACCTTCCCAATTAATAAATTAATTATAGTAGCTTTTAAGCTAAATTTTATTGGACTTTCTTGATTTTCAATGACATAACTTGTAAATAAACACATTTTGCCTTTTTTTAAAAGCCCATTATTTATTCTCACCAGTTCATTTTCAGTGGTGGAACACTTACCCAGCACATATGAGTCCTTGAGCTTGAACCCTGGCATTGCATAACAAAGTAGTTTTCTTCTATTTTAGTATCACTGAATGTTTGTTAGCAACACATGCTGAATATGGTGGTTCTTGACTTTTGTTCTGGCTGTTTTGAGACAGACTCTGAGGTAGCCCAGGTTAGTCTCAAACTATTTATGTAGCCAAGGTTGACCTTGAAATTCTGATACTCCCGCCTCCATCTCTCTAGGCTGAGAGGCATGTGGCAGAATGCTGGGTCTGGTTTTTCGACATCTGTTACTACTGCATTGTGTTCTTTTAGTTGTTGATGTGGGTATTCATGTAGGTAGATTTTCTGATGCTGACTCAGGCTTGTAGTGTTACAATAAACCTGCCTCTTTTATGGTGTGCTATTATGTTGGTATTTTCCCCATCTCCAGTTGGTTAATATCTTATTTCAGACTTTATACTCCTATCAAGCTGTTCTGTGATTTTTTTCCTTTCTTTTAAAAATCAATCTTTATAAGGTTAGGGAATTAAGAAATTGCTAGCTCATAAAACAAACCAGGAAGCTCTCCAACTTTTTATATTGCCTGGGATGGTTTAAATAGCATTAAATTGGGCTTTAAAATGTGTAAAACTTGCTGTGATATAATCTTTGCTTTAAGCTTTAAAATGTTTTAATTGTGATTGTGTGTGTGTGTGTGTGTGTGTGTGTGTGTGTGTGTCTATGCCCACTAGGTATACAGGTTGGTTGTTCACATTTATATTCTTGTGCAACCAATTTTTTTGTCTTGAAAGTCAGAAATGATGTGCCTATTAAAGAACAGCTATATAGTGCTCCCTCTTCCCGGTCCCTGACAGCAATTATTCTGCTTTCTATACATCTGAGTACACCAGCCACCCCATGCTCTACATATTGTAAAGTCAACCAGTTTTTACCTTTCTGGAACTGGTTTGTTTCACTAACCATTACATCCTCAAGGTTGTCCGTGTTGTAACACATTCCTTATTTTTTTAAGATTGACTAGCATACCACTGTATGGATATTTCACACTTCGTTCACCCACTTAACTATTGATGGATCCTGGGATTGCTTCTGCCTGTTGACTGCTGCAGACAGTGCTGCTGAGGAAAGTTGCTTTCAGTTTTCTAGGGGTTGTGGTGGTTTGATTATGCTTGGCCCGTGGGAAGTGTCACTATTAGGAGGTGTGGTCTGGCTGGAATAGATGTGGCCTTGTTGGAGGAAGTGGGTCACTGTGTAGGGGGACCTTGAAGTTTCCTACACTCAGGCTCGCCCAGTGTGGAAGACAGTCCCTTCCTGGCTGCTGTGGATCAAGATGTAGAACTCTCCACTCCTCCAGCACCATGCCTGCCTGCATGCTGCCATGCTCCCACCTTGATGATAATGGACTGAACCTCTGAGACTGTAAGCCAGCCCTAATTAAATGTTTTCCTTCTAAGAGCTGCCTTGGTCACGGGGTCTCTTCACAGTAATAAAACCCAAACTAAGACAGGGGTGTGTATCCAAAAGTGGAACTGCTGGAGTGTATGAAATATTGTTGTTTTAATGACACAGTGTTGATTTCTTTTTAAGTCTCTTCCATCTATTGATTGAATGTGGATTTTGACTTCTATGCTTGGTTTTTATAATTTTCCCTGTTGCCTGACATCATTTATTTTCTCTGGCTCTTTTACTTTGACTTTCACAGTTCTATACGGACACCTATTACAACCCTTAAGCCTTTTTGGTACTAGTTTGCTCTCTCTCCCCATACCTGTCCCACTCTTTCATTCTCTTCATCTTCTCTTCGTATCTAACATTGCACATTTTCCTTTATGTCTTCGCCAAGTTTGCCCATTTTTTTCCCCTATTTTGTTGGTCTTTTTATATGAAGCATACTTCGTTTTTATTTTTTTCTTATTATTTTAATTATTAAAAATCACTTTAGAAAGTGAACTTGACTGATTTCCTTCTGGTTTTTATGGACTTACTTGTATTTTTTCTTTTATAAAATATTTACTTGCATTTGTTATCGGCAGCGGAGGGGAGTGCATGCCTCGGTGCATGTGTAGAGGTCAGAGAACACTTGTGGGAGTGAGTTCTTCTTCTCTGAACCAGGGAAGGGACTCAGGGCCTTGGGCTTGGAAGCTAACACCTTGACTAGCTGACCTATGTAGAAGGCCTTTGTCTGCCTCTTTTCTAATTTCTTATGTATGTAGAGCTTTCATTTTAAGTCTTTCTCCCTCCGTTTCCTGTTTTCCTTTTGATATTAAAAGCATTTAAGGGTATAGATTCCCCCTCTGACTACAGCTGTGTCTCTCGGGTTCTGCATGGTATGCTGTTGTCATTTCCATTATTAAACAATTTCTATTTTGGGTTTGATCTTATTTTTGATTCAGAAGTAACTGCAGTGTATGCCTTCATTTTCGAGCCGTTTATGCTGCTAGCCTTGGAGTTTGCTTTGTTTGATATTAATATTGCTGTTTCTACTCCCTCTCTGCTTTCATTTGCTCGCACAGTTTTCGCCCCTTACTTTATTTTCGGCCTTTTTTGTCACCTTGTTTTGGGAGAATTTCTTGTAAACAGCATTTGGTTGTTGGTTTTTTGTTTTTTTTTTTTAACTTACTCAGACAATCTGTTTTGCAGTAGGGAAATTCACTCTCCTCACTCTCTCCTCTGTAACATACAGATACAGGCAACTCTGTTGCCATCGGGAGTGGTGGGCAGTGAGCCTGCTGTCTTGTTATGGTTCTGGTCCATTCTTACAGACAACACTTTTCTCTCATGCCTGTTGTGCAGGTAAAGCAGATTGGGGCCTAAAGATACATAAACACCAAGAACCAGTCTTACACGGTTACAATTATTTACCCCAAATTCTGTTGCTCCAGTTCTCCTTTTCAGGACAGTCCCCTCTGGACACCACTAGATTTCAGGTTCCAGAGAGTAATTTCCTGACAATCCAAGGGCTGAGAGGTAGGATTGATGGGCTAGGAGGATTGGTGCCTCCCTACAGTTAGAGCTGCCAGTGCCACCATGTTGCTACCCCTACCTTCTCTTTTCCATCTTGGCCCTGCAAGGTGACACTTTAGCCTTAGGGACAGCTGTATTACTAGGGGTTGACAAAGCAACAGGAGAGTCCCTAGTGACCCGGTTCTGTGTTTTCACCACTGTTCCCTTCTCAGCCTAGCAGCACCTCTGAAACCACTGCTTCCACCAGGCCCTTGCAGCCTGCTCTAGTACATTGCCTCTCCCCATTGCTCCTGCCCTGTGCTATGGGAACCTCAGCTGTTATGGCAGGTCTGCCAAATCCCAGCCCCAGCTACAAACTAACTTCAGAATCTTTCATCAAGATTTGGGGCCCCACGCATGTGCAAGATTGGGCTGGCTATTTCTATCAACATGCAGTATTTGTTGGTATTCTGTAGTAATTAGCTCTCTCTCTCTCTCTCTCTCTCTCTCTCTCTCTCTCTCTCTCTCTCTCTGTGTGTGTGTGTGTGTGTGTGTGTGTGTGTGTGTGTGTGTGTCCCTCTTCTCTTCATCTCTTTTTTCTCTCTGTCTCTCTCCATGTCTCTCTGTCTCTCTGGCTTTCTGTGTGCATGTGTGCATGTGCCTCTCTCTGTCTCTCTCTTCCCTTTCGGCTGCTCCCTTAAGGTTCATACAGACTCTTTCCAGAGTCAGGATGGCTGCAAAGAGGCTAGGGTCTCACACAGAGTCCCCCATGCTAGACCATATGATCCTTTATCAAAAGGATAAATTATCAAAAGATGTGTTTTATTGAAATAGGTGCAGCCTATGCCAGGCCTAATTGCCCCCATTCACCAGATGGCCAAGTATAGCTAGTTTTAAGCAGTGGCCCTGCCTGGTCACAGAGAGATCTAAACATAGAGTTTTAGATGTTGGGCCTATAGAAGGAATAAACTGTTGGACTCCGATCTCAGTCTATTCCTTTGGCATCCTGGGAAAACTTGGTGTTCTGCCTCTGAGACTCCATTTTGAAATCTGAAGCTCAAAAAATCAGAACTGAGAGCTGAACTCTGACCTCAGGGTTAACCTCATCCTCCAAGTCTCCAGACTCAGGCACAAATCATTCAACAACCTCAGCCTTCACATACACAGCCACTTGTGGGAATGTAGATCACAGTGCCTTCGCAAGACCCTGAGAATCAGGGAGGAGCCTTTGCGGAGAGGGATCTATCTGAAGAGTCACCAAGGCAGGAGTGTAAGTAGATGGCACCACATAAATATCATCTAAACTGAAGCAAGGGGCATGGCAGTGGCCAGGTGTCCCCAACCTAAACTGACAGGGTAAGCATATCCAAGTTTATCTGTTGATAAACATGGGGAGCCCAAGCAGGGCCTGGGGAGACAGTTCAATTGAAGTCCTTGCCTCATAAGCCTGAGGACCTGAGTTCTAAGACCCTAGCAATCAGAGACAGAAGAATCCCTGGGGCTCACTGGTCAGCCAGTCTAGTCCAACTGTTGAGACTTTCTGTTAATAGAGATGGACAGAGTTCTTGGGGATGACAACTGTCTTCCTTAGGGTTTTATTGCTGTGAAGGACACCATGACCACAGTAACTCTTATAAAGGAAAATATTTAATTGGGGCTGGCTTATTTCAGAGGTTCAGTCTATTACAGTCATGGCAGCATGCAGGCAGGCATGGTGCTAGAGAAGGAGCCGAGGGTTCTTTCTACATCTTGATCCTCAGGTAGCAGAAGTGACTGAGAGCCACACTGAATGTAGCTTGAAGTCCACCCTCACAGTGACACACTTCCTCCAATAAGGTCACACCTACTTGCATAGAGCCACACCTCCTAATAGTACTACTCCCTATGGGGCAAGCATCACAACATCTGAGACACACACACACACACACACACACACACCTGCAGGTACACACACAAAAATACAGGAACACATACATATGCATGAGGAAAGATGGTTTAAAATTTTAAATCGCATTTACTTAAGTTGGTAGGGCAGAGAACAGGTGCCATGGAGGTCAAAGGACCATCAACAAGAGTTCATTTTCTTCTTCAGCCATATGGGTCCCCAGGATCCAACCCCAGTTGCCAGACTTGGCTGCAACTGCCTTTACTTGCTGAGCCAACACTCTGTGCACTACTCCAACCCCCACCACACACACACACACACATACACACACACGCACACACAAGATTGTCAGAGCAGGAAAGGCACAAGGTAACAAACATTTGGCACCAGGAAGATGATAATCTGGAACTGTTTAGGATGGAGAGAAACAGGAATTGGCAAACCCACCATGGCATGGGTACACCCAGGGCCCCAGCATTACCGGGTATCTAAGCAGCCAATTTGGAGGCACCCTCTGAACAGCCTTCTTTTCATCACTAAATTGAACATAATTCGTGCAATAATTTCAGAAACTTTCCCAGATACTTCGAGACCATGTGTGACTCTCCCTATTCCCCCCCAACCCCTCCATCAGAATGTGTTTTGATAAGTGGGGGCTTGAGTACAGCATAAGGGCTACTAAGCCCCCCACCCACCCACCAATTAAATTTTTTAAGCCTCCATGGAAGGAGTGAATATTAGTTTCCTGATTTATAAAAGCCAAATGGATTAAGCTCATTCATTGCCCGAGGAAACAAAAAGGAAATCTTCAATACCTCTGTGCACATTGAGAACTCGAACAATACCAGTCTTTGGAAAGCAGAAACCTAATTTGGGGGAATCAATTACCCTCTGTGTCCCTGCCTCTGTGGGCTCTCTCCCTGGCTCCCTCAATAGAGATTTCCTGGGAGGTAAAATGTGAGTTGGTCCACCATAAGTACACCCTCTCTCCAGCTTTGAGACTGGAGGAATCAGGATGGGGTGGGTAGAGTTGCCCCGGTGTCAAGCATATGTGTGAGTGGGGTCTTTTATGTCACATTGAAGCCTGAGGGTAGTATTGGGTGGGAAGAGGCGGTGAGGGGGAAGGAGTAAGGGGTGAGGTGGGGTGGGAACATGGGGGTGCATTGACAAAGCTCAGTTAGTGCAGGAGCAGGTGACTGGTGAGGGGGTAGATATTGTGGACTAGACTGGCCCCAGCTTCACCCATTCCATCCTCCTCGCTGTCCCCTGCACCCCCCCCCCGTTCTCGCCCCCGCCCCGCTCGGTTTCTCTTTTGTAGTCTGTGCTTTCCAGGTTTGTAGCTGCAATCGCTGGAATATAATGAAAAAGGAGGCGGTGGTACGGCAGGGAGTCCCATTCTCAAAGTCATACGAAGAAGCACTCTGCATTCCTGGGCTGGATCTCCAACCTTAGCCCATAGTCCCAGACCCAGAGCCACACCCAGCTCAACTCACACACAGAGTTGGAGTCGCACACTCACACCAGAACGTTCTTTGGTGGAAAATTGCACACTCCCATACGTGATGGCACAAATGCCATTCTCCCCACTGGTCATAAGCTGTCCCATCGGCCCACCACCCCACACAGCCCTCACTCAGGCATGCGGTCACACAGGCACACACACATGCACAGAGTCCCTCACATGCACACACTCTGGCTGTGCTTTTGTGTTTTGTCAGAATTAATGAGAAAAGTTCCCGTGCCCTGCGGGTAATTAGTGTCCTTGGAGTTAAATAAGCTAATGGCGGGCACCTCTGGCCCAAGCAATTATGTTTGTGTATTGAATAATTGATTCAAAGGGGGGGAAGGGCCGCTAATCAGATCTGAGCATAATGAATTGATTTAATTAACAGGGGAGTCTGAGGGGCCCTGGGAAATGCAAGCTGCATTCTGGTGAGAGCAAGCGCAGCAGACTGCAAGAGGGAACCCGAGCGCGCGGCTGTGGCGGCTGCTCTGGCCCGGGCTCCGGCCCTAGCTCGGGTTCAGGCTCCCGCTTGGCTCGGGCCGGGTCCCAGCTGCTCAGCCCACAAAGCTGCGGCCCCGCCCGGCGCCCGCCCCCGAGCGCGCCGCGCCCTCGCTCGCTCCTCCCGCGCGCCCTGCTCGCCCGCGGCGCTGCGCTCCGGGCGCCGCTCGGTCCGCCCTCGTCGGCGGCCGCGGGGCGCGGAGCCCACGCGCGACCGCAGAAAGCAGCGCAGGCGCCCCTTTGGCGACAGTCCGAGCTGCGAGTCCCTCAGCATCCTCCGCCAGCACCCGGCTGGAGCCGCTTGAATACTATGGTTTTGGACCAAGAGGACGGTAGGTGCCAGGGGACACTTGGGAACAGCGCGGGCTCTGCCGAGGCCACCTCCATCCCGGTGACAGAGGCCCAGGCACTGGTCTCAACCGCTGCTTGGAGCCGGTTGGCGGCTTCCCGGAAGCTTGGAAGCTGGACCAGTGCCCTGTGTGTGTGAGAGAGAGTGAGTGTGTGTAGAGGGTGCCAGGCTCTGCGCCGCCCCGTGTTCCTCACCGGGATGAGGAAGTCTCCCCCTCATCCCCGCCCCGCGCGCATCCTGGAGCCTGTTAGCTGGGCACACTGCAGCCGGGAACTTTCTCGCTCCTGCCCCACTGCAGGAATCCGGAGCGTACAGAGACTCGTGGGGCACGGGCTTCCCGGTTGTGGTTGTACCCACCACCAGCCAATCTTTGGGCCTTCTTGAGTATTTTCATATTTTTGCATACCACCGTGTGAAAGAGACCCCCAGGAGGTGTTCAGAGAACTTGGCGGGTGAACGTGTATTCTAACTAGCTTTGGTCCTTGGGTCTTCCCAGCCTTGCACTTGGGGTCTGGGACTTCAGGGCCTACTTAGTGGGTGGTGTTGGCTTGGCCCCCTGCAGGGCTGGAAGGTGCATGCCTTCAGTTCACCCACACTACTTTAGTGAGTGTCCTGCTGGTTAGGTCAGATGGGTGGACTAAGCAAGAGAAGTTTGGGGTCTTTGGGGTCTCCTACTGTTACCAGATCCCTGGTGATCCGTTTGTATTAGAAATCTCATTTTTCTCTCATTTTTGGCCCGGTGGGTTGCAGAGAGTGGGGGTGGGGTGGGGGGGACTCAGGATAGTTGAAAGAGAGTCTTGCTCTGCAGCCCAGGCTGGTCTGGATCATATTCCTTTTAAGGAGCCCCAACCCCTAGAGTGCTGTAAACTTTGGGCCTCACAAAATCTAAGTCTACCCTTGGGTCTAACTGTTCCCTCCCCCTCGCCCCCACACACCTGCACTGTAGATGTCTTGAGAAGTCATCTTTGTGCCACCCTCAGGACTGAAGATGCTCATACAGTCATGCCCAGAGTGTGTATGACATAATAGGTCAGGAGACTCAGAAATTTAGAGTTGGGAGATGCTAATCAGAGGGTCTGTCTGTCTGGTCTCCTCTTTGGTCCCATTAATTACTTGTGTTATCCTACCATCTCCCCTATGGTGACCAATTGTCCTGGCTTGTCCAGGGCAGTGTTTTTTTAGCATAAAACGTCTTGTAGCATAGGGAATCCCCGAGTCTTAGGGCAGACCTGGGTCTTCCTAAACCCCTGGCTGTTTAGGGGCTCTTGTACAGGGGTGGGGTGGCTTTCATGGAGGGCCAGGGTAGATTTGTGCAGATTTGGCTTAGGCTTTTCTAAGACCTAACAGTTTATGACTGCAGTTGCTGAGGCCTCTCTAGCCTCTTTAGAATCTCAAAAGAGGGGGTTTGCTGACAGTGCCCTTCTCCACTATAAGCTGGTTGCAAATTTCTGTGCTTTGGCTGCTTTTTTGTGTGTAGGGAAAGGCAGGGCATCAGAACTTGGCCAGCAGGCATCCTGATGGCGCTGTAGATACTGGTTTACTCTGTCCTGTAACTGTCACGTGCACAGGGAAAGGGTCCTCGTCACCCTGAATACCTCTCCAGTAACCACCATCTTGGCCAGTGTGTAACTCCATCTTGGAGATGACTTTAGTGTGCTGGGAAAAGAGCCCTCAGGTTCAGACATGTTGGCCAGCCTCTGAAGAGTTCTGGATTATCTAGTCAGCCTGGGCCCTTAAGCATCAAGTGAAACTGTCCCTCACCCCCAATCAGGAACCCTTTTCCTTAGGTGTTTCTGCCAGCCACAAGGATGAACTGCTGGGACCTGTTCAGAAATATGTAAGGCAGCTAGCGGCTACCTCCATTCTCTTCCAAGAAACTTTGGGAACTGATCAACTGGTGTTCCCTGGCTGTCCCCAGAACTATTTGAAGGGCATTTTTGGAGCAGTCTTGGTGTGTTGAAGTGAGAGCGCTGGCTTGCCACCTGTGGAAAGTGTGGAGTGAAAACTGCCTCTTCCAGCCCCAGGGCATCTTAGAACTCCACTCAGACATCATTGGCATGTCCCTGGACCCAGAAGCCGCCTGGGAAGGGGAGGGCAGGAGGGTGGGGCCCACTTATGAGTGTAAGAGAGGCCACCTTACAAGTGAGGCTCACATCTGGCTCCTTCCTAAGGCCCCTGAGATTGCTGGGCAGCAATGCCACTTAGTTCTGGGGTTCCTCCTTCAGAACAAATTAGAGGCCATGCTCATAGCTAGACTGTAGAGGAAGCCAGCTGTAACATACAGCACCGCTTCCCTGCTGATATGCCCTTCCTGCCTCTGTAGCTCACTGCCTTGTGCCTCAGGCTTAGGAAGCAGGAGTCGTGACTCCTCAAAGGGATGTTGGCCAAGTGGCTGCCCGTTGGGTACCTTGGAAGCTGGCATGAGTAGAGGTTCAGACAAGAGAGTGGGAATGTGATCCAAGCTGATTGAGTTCTGGTTTGTGGGTCAGGGTCAGGACCCCAGAGCAAGGCGTAGGCCCCTGGAGATCAGGAGCAAGACTACAGACCTTATGTCTCCAGATAACCCAGAGATAATTCTTCCAGACACCGCCTTGTCAGGCCCTGTACTTGCTACATTGATTGGCCCTGGTTAAGAGCAGGATGGGGGTGGGGGGGCTACACCAGCTGGGCAGGGGGCAGCAACAATGAAGCTTCCCCTCACACCTTGAGGGCACAGCTCTCTGGCTGCAGTGGCAGGGGAGAGATCAAGCTTGCAGTCCTGAGGGACAGTGAGTCTGAGCAAAATGATATATTTAACATCAAATATACTCAAGGACTATTAGGATTAAGTATTCAAGATGAAGGGGAAAGAGAAGCCCTCTGAGCTGCAGATGAGGCACCTCATTAGAAACAGCTGCTCTTCAGTCTCCTCAAAGCCTGACTTCGCTGCTTAGGAGTGAGGATGGGCTACGCTCCCCACCCCATCCTCCTGTAAAGTATGGGGGCCTCCAGGGGTGGAAAGGGCAAGGCCAGTGCCCCACCCCACATTGTCTGGAGCACCAGTTACCTTTCACATGCTTTGCTCTGGCAGCCTTAGAGCCAGAACAGATGTGATAGTTCATGACAGGGAACCTGAGCTAGGAGCGCGCCTTTTAATCCCAGCACTTGGGACGCAGGCACAGGCAGATCTTTGTGAGTTCAAGGCCAGCCCAGTCTACAGAGTGAGTTCCAGGATGTTTCAAAAAAACAAACAAACCAATAAAAATCGGGGAAACCGAGGCAAAAAAGAGAAGTGACTTTTCCAGATCTGCTATTTTTTTTTAAATTTTAAAAAATTTTATTTATTCATTTTATATATGACGGGTACACTGTCACTGTCTTCAGACACACCAGAAGAGGGCATAGAATCTCATTACAGATGGTTGTGAGTCACCATGTGGCTGCTGGGACTTGAACTCATGACCTCTGGAAGAGCAGTCAGTGCTCTTAACCACTGAGCCACCTCTCCAGCCCTCTGCTATTTGTTAATTGGCAACAAATGGGTAGATTCCCAGCTGATAGCTCCCCAGGAGTCTCAGCTTCCTGTACCCTGCCAGAATCAAGTCATTGGCAACTGCCAGGACCAAGCTCCTAACATATCTGTCTGGAGCCCTTCTTGAGCTGAAAGTCATCATTTCCACTCCCATTTTGGAGCTCTAGAATATCTGGGACGAGGGTGGGGCACCCTTGGGGGTTTAAAAGTAGGTGGCCTTCCTGGAGTAGGTAGCCTGGACAGGATTTTTCAGGGAAGCAGAGTCTAGGAGGAGAGGCACTAGACCTGTCTTCCTTCCTGCTGTGTGAGCAAGAGTCGTCAGCACCACAACAGAGTCTTTTCTGCTATACCTAGTGCCTTCAAATAGTGTGTGGGGACATAGTAAGTGCTCAATAAATATTCGCAGGAGGAAAACGCCTTCATAAAGCTGTACTTGTTCAGAGAGAAACTGAAACAGGATTTCCCCCTCTGCACAGAAGCAGGATGTTGATGGGTGGTGGGAATAAGGGTAGCATGACAGGGACAGTCGCTGTAGGACTCACAGAAGGAATTTTGTGCGCTGCGGAGGAATTTACTTTGCCAATCACTATAGAATCGACTGGAAACCCTCTAAAGAGAAGTCACGATTAGAGAAATAGCCTTCCTATAAGGAAACAGAAACCAAGGTTGAAGGGCTTGGGACAGGCAGCGTCCACCAGACTGACACAGGATATCAGGGAGAAACCGGGGTACCCAAGCGGAGTCATTCGCCGAGCTGGAGCGGAGAGGCCTCCAGGTGGCGCTGCAGAGCCGGGCAACCGCGCGTCTCCACTCCCCATTAACCCGGCAGGGAGGGGGGCCTCGGGAAATGTGTGCATTTATTCAGTAGCAGGAGTGCAAACCTCATACATTGAGGGAGAAAGGCAGCGGGAGTCGGCCGCCGAGATTCCCCCATCTCTTTGAATATAATTTCAGATTGAGATTCAGATTAAATCCGAGGGGAAAACACTTTATGAGGCTGAAAGCTGTGTCGTTGCCAGAGCCAGGGTTATGAGCTATCAAATGCAATTACATTAAGACAGATTATACTGGGCAAATTGAGCCATTTAGAAGGTGAGAATCAAAGAAACGGCTCTGATCCTCTCTTCCCCCTTCTCTCTCCCTCTCCCTCTCTCTCTTTCTCTCTAAATTGCAGTTCGTAGTTCCTTGCAATTCTGAGGCACAAAAGTAGGTGAGACTGCTTTTGTATCTGCGAAGTGCTTCACTCCTGAATGTAATTCTAGCTGAGTGCAATCTAGGTTAAGAGCCGGACAAGCGGGTAATTAGAGCCCGCTTGCTGCCGGAGGACCGGCCGCCCAGCCGAAGCGCGCCCGGAGTCGGCGCCCTTTTCCCGGCCGAGCCGAGCAGCGGCTGGACACGGAGTGCCCGAGATGATGGTGCTGGACAAGGAGGACGGTAGGTGGCGGGCAGGGGTCCCGACGTCCCCAACGCCTTCACCTCGGCTCGCGGGATGCCACGCACCGGGACTCAGGGACACAGACACGGGGCCACGCCGGGTTGTGGAGCCAGCTGGCGGCCCGGGGCGGGAGGACAGATCGGGGTGGGGTGGGCGAGCTCCTGGCCTCGCGCCCCCTAGGTCTCCCGGTCTCTGGACTGGCGGACCGGGAGAGACGATTCGCCGCGGGGCGGCGTGGAGGTTCAGAGTGCCCTCTGGTCTCTGCGCTCTGGCGCTCGGCTCTGAGCGTTTGGTCTCTGCGGCTGCTCCTCGCTCACCGCAGCCATAACCCCCGCGCCCGCCGCGTAACCGGAGAGGCGCCGAGTGCCCAGCAAATCAGCAGCTTCAAGGGAGAAAGGAACTAGAGAGCTTGGGGGCGAGCGAGAGCGCGGGAGGACCGCGCAAAAGCCGGGATGCAAGCTCAAGAGGAGAAGGCCAACTGGGTCCTTCAGGGGAAAGCTGCTCACCAGCATGACTTGGTGAGAGGGGTGTCTCCTGCGATGGCCTCTATCCTCTGTCTCCTTGAATGTGAAGGCGGGAGTTTGGGCCTGGGGAATTGTCCCACCATGGGCCAGTAGGACTCCAGAGGGAGTGGTTTGAGGGTGGCCTGGATGTATGGTCAAGAGAGCTTCGGAGCTGAGAGGTCACATGACTGTAGACCACTAGCAGGTGGTCTCATAGACCCTAAAGTCTTTTTGGCTGCCAGTGCCTTACAGTAAGTGACCTAAAGGGTTGGGGATCCCAACTGTCTTGAAAGTAAAAGGCAGCCTGTGTCCTGTGACCTAAGACAGTCACTAAGTCCAGGGAGTGGCTGCCCCAGGATGCCTTGGGTCCTTTGTGTGTTCTGTAGGTACTGTAGGGGAAGGTGGGCAAGATGATTGGCAAGCCCACTGTTAATGACATTTGGGTGGGGACTGTAAAGGCTAGGAGTAATGGGACAAACCCAGGAATCCTCCATTGGGTTTGTGCCTTCTGTCCACTGAGGTGTGGTTGCCGTGACTACCGGTGAAACTGAAAGTTAAGTGACTTGTTCAAGGTCATACCGATGTTCAGTTGGTTGCTGTCATAGACTAACTATACCTTCTGAGGTATCAGCAGAGAAGACCTTTAAAATGTCCAACCTGTGTGAGTGTATGCAGGGAAGGCATGGGGCCGTTAAGTCCCCAAAGACAAGCCCTTGGCACCAGTGAAGGAAGAGATAGAGGAAGGGATCTAGATGATTTGGGGCTGGCTGGAAGATAAGAGCATCTTCAGCACATTCTCCTCTATTCACAGACCCTGGAGCTCCAGGCCGCCATCAGAGTACTGGGCTACTCTTGTTTTACATAGAATAGAAGGAGAAGGAAAGGTCTGGGATCAGGACAGACAGGGAGAGAAGAGCCATTGATTTGGCTGTTTTCATCAGTAATCCTTTATCCTGTGTTACTTCAGATCAGTCACGTCCAGCTCCAGAGTTCTCTTGATTGTCTACAGGGACTGTCACTATGAGTTGCATTGGAAAGCAGGGTGCATCTTTAACCAAACTTATTCCACATGCTCAGCTTCCCAGATCTAAGCCAAGAACCCAGAAGACCTGAGTTTTGTATGAGGGAGCCCCCAGTCAAGGAAGATTAACTATATGTTGACAAGATGGCATTTCCACCACTGCCCAGGGTCTGTCCTAGCATGGTTTGGGCTCTGGGGATAATGCTAAAGGGACCGAATGTCTGGAGACCTTCAGACGTGCCACGTAACTGGGTATCTTGAGCATATGATTCCTGTGGTCCCCACCAGAACTAAAGAATGGAGCTCAAGATGCCACTTCCTCTCCTACCTGTACAAATAATATGGTGGCCCTTCACCACTGGTACTACTGGTCTCTGGGGTCCATGACAACATAAGGAAAGCAAGGTGGCTGGGTTCCCAAAGGTGGCATCTTCATTGTGGAGTGAAGAGAAGCTGTGCACACACCCACTTGCCTCTCCACACCTGCTGCCTAACTTCACACACACTTCTGCTCTCCCAGAATGCGGCCGCCAGGACTGCATGGCAGATGTGGTGCCCTAGGCCCTAGGGCTGCACAGAGCACCCACTGTCTGGCAGCAGCGGGACCTCGGGGCTCCTGTTAGTCTCCCCAGCACCTTTTTTGTACCCGACAGCATCTTGTTGAGAGAGGCTGGGCTCCTCTGGTTGAAGTCAGGTCTGCCAGCTGCAGAGGACCAAAGCCCTCGCTCTGCTGGGCTGCAGGGCTTTCATGTTGCACTTCTGAAAGATAATAAAATATCAATCGTTTTGCCCTAGCAACGGGTTTAAGAGACTTTCTGAAGTATTGAATCGTCAGAAAAAAATTTTTTTTTTTTTGCTTTTAAGCACAGTGCATTATTAATAAAGTGATTCATTAGGTCGAGCCGTGAAGGGTCACCATAGAGGCAGAAAGATCTGTTTTGCAAATGGTTAAACTTCGGGGTTTTAAGATTAATTGCTTTCATTTGGACACTTGCTCTTGGCCTAGCTATCTCCACTTTACTGGAACTCAGGGTTTGGGTTTTCTAAATGCCGTGGGTCCCCCTGTCAGCAAAAGGGGTGGTGAGCTCCTCCAACTCTCCTGGAAAAATAGTCCACCCCCTGGCACCTGCAGCTTTGGCTGGCACCAGACTATGGAGTTTGAGTGTGGGCGGGGGAGGCTGAAGTGGGGGGGCAAAGAAACTCCTGCCCTGAACCCTGCAAATCAAATTTGACCTTCACTGATGAAGAAGAGCCCCCCACCCCCAGTGGGGACCGGACTAAAGAGTTAGAGCTTGAACTGTGGAGGCCTGGGCAAGAGAGGATGCTGAGGGCACCCAGCTGGGAGTGCCAGCATGTTCCCAAATGCATGCTGGAGCAGGGCTGGTCTGGGTTTAAACGGCCTCTGTAAAAGCCCAGCAGGATGGCTTGGCTGACCACAGGAAGCAGCAGGCACATTGTGGAACTAAACAGCAGACATGATTCCCAGAGCATTTTTTAATAAGTAAAAAATGCTTAAGGAGAAGCAAAGCCATCCGGCTTGGGGAGGACCAGACAGTGTAGTCTTCAATTGTTAATGACTGCTAGGAACACAGCCTCACAGTCTGTGAGGCTGCTGCCAGCGGGACCTCCTGGTCTGTCCCATCATGCCTCAGACCGCAGAGAGTAGCGTGGCCCTGGCCTACGTGGCCCCAGATATGGAGACTGGGAGCAGCCACAGTTCCATGGTAGAGACCCTAGCCCATTGGTGGAAAGGCAGCCCAGTTGGCACTGCAGCCTGCTAAGGGCTGGTAAAGGCCTGGCATGGATGGCGGACTGGGCTAGTGCCTGGTGGAGGGGGTGTCTTCATCCACACCTGCCATAACCAGCTCCAACAGCAGCCACTCTCTGCTGGGAGGGAGGTGCCACAAACCCCTAACAGCAGGATAGTCACTGCCCCTTCCTGCACAAACTCAGTCAAGCCCCGAGACTCTGTAAAGATGAGGCCCCCCACCCTCCTGGAACACTGAGCAAAGAGCAGGTGCCCCGCTCAGTTCCCCTGCTCTTCATTCATTTGCCCACACAGAGGACCGAGGGGGTGGGGGACAGGGAAACAACATAAATTGGTCTCTCGTCCAGAATCCGTGTCTCACTAATGTACCCAGATTAACTCAACTGTAAATTGTCTCCTTGGATGGCGGTGTCTTGCTAAAAGTTTCCCATATGATTCATGATTTGGATTGCTTTTAACGGCTATTGGCTAAGCAAGCTGGTGACTGTACAAGGTGATGCAATTGGCATTAGCGAGGGGAGGCACGGGAGCGTGTAATGCAGTCAATACTGCATTAACTACTGATGCCCAATTACAGGGAGCCTTTCAGGAGCATTAAGACCAAGGGAAGCTGAGATCACTAGCCGCTGCTCGCCTAAAAGCTTCACCCTTTACATGCCGGGCCTCGGCACTGGCATGGCCACCTGCTTGGGCTCCGTGGCTGCGGGAGCTGCCTGTCTCCCTTGCTCTCTCTTTCTAACCATGCCCCACGAAGATACTTTTAGCACATGGAAGTATGCTGGGGTCTGCCTCTCATCTCTTCTGAGAATTCATTTCCTCCCTTATACCCTCTGCCAAAGGAATCGGACCCATTGACAGGACAGTCCGGTGCTACCTTCTTTAATTAAGAGCCTCTCAGCATTTATGAACAGGACTTGGACGTGGCTTGCTTTGGTCTCTCAGAAGGATGCTTGCTTCTGAGCGTCTGTGGCAGGCCCTCTGGGGTCCTGGGAGAGAGGCTCAGAGATTCAGCCTCATCTGGGCGGCCAGGCCAAGGCAGCGTGTGTTGGGAAATGGCTGCATGGGCTAGGCCATCTTTCAATGGAAGACAGAGCTGTGATGATAGAAATGGGGAAAGTGCTGCCCATGAACGACTCGGGCCATGCTGGAGTTCTAAGCAAATACAAATTCAAAGATTTGGTGTCCCCCGACCTGAATGGTGCCTCCCACACATGGGAAACCTATCTACTCCCTCTATGTAACAAAGAGGTCAAACTTTTTGCTTGGATCAATACTCCAGGGTCCTAGGGATCCCAGTACATCCTGATCAAGGCATTAGATAGACCGAGGGTTGGTTAGAACAGATGATAGAGAAAGGGGCGTTATGCAAGGCCATTACACCTGCTTGCAGCCTCTACCATTCTGCTGAGCTCCGTTAGTGCAGTGTCTGCTCTGTATGCCGTGTTCCACCCAATGTTGAGGCCGCTTTGCCTCCATACCTTGTCACCTCTACAATGAGAACAGCTCCATCTGCCTAGATTGCCACCAGCATTAAATGAGGTACTGTCGGTGTGCACAGTCCACCAACAGGAAACTCCACAGCTACGTGAGGCACCTCTGCTCCCTGCTCAGTTTCAGTACAGTCTGAAACGAGGCCTGGGCCTGGTCCAGTAGCTTGGTCACTAATGAGAACTGGAGCCTCCTCCCTGTCCCTCCTGGCTCTTGGTCATCATTGGGGGACAAACCACATTTACTCTTAACTGGTGTCTGGATCCTCAAGAAAAGTGTCATCATGGGAAAAGCCTTCAAGAATCCTCTTTCAAGTCCTTCCATTTATATGGGGGCGGGGCATAGATTAAGGGTCAGAGGAAGCAAGAGAGTTGTTCAGGGCTCTATGGAGAGAGAGACCCCAGAGCTTCAGCGTCTTTCTGGTTTCCGTGTCCAGCTGATGTACCCACTGTTCTGGTCCCCAAGTCATGAGTCCAAGTCATGAATCGGGGAGCAGACCATGAGATGAACTAGAACAATGTGCCTGCCTGGGTATCCCAGTCTTAACCCTAGGCAAGTTACTGACCTCCCAGGCTACTGTTCTCAGATGTAAGATGTTCTCGAAGGTGGCTATGGGCACACATCTGTCAGGCTTTTTGAGCCGAGAAGTCCCACACATGTGTATGACATAGCTTATCCTGCCTTCCTGCCTGTCTAAGTTTCATGGAGACCAGATACACTGAGGCATGCAGGAATTCTTACTAGACTTACTAGCTCTTTCTAAAATGAGGCCTCCTGGCAGGTCCCTACTCCAGATACAACCGTACCACAAAGGCACCTTGGAATGTTGTAGAAGCTGACTGTGTGCATTGCTTCAACTCTGAGCTCAGGAACATGTCACCAGCAGCTTGGAATGCACCACAGTGCAAACAGTTGTGCTCGGGAATCGGGTCCTTTTCCTGGCGTGCTGATGGCCGAGCTCCTCAGCACATGTCTAGGTTGCATTTTAGTGGGATTTTGGACCTACCCCTCTCTCTTCTGCCGTGACCATCTTCAGTCCCATCTACTTTCTGTCTCCTGGTGCTTATTACAGCCAGAGAGAATTGACCTCTGCCACCCTGGCATTCATTCTGCCTAAGGCTGACTGCCACCCCGACCATTGCACCAAACAATGTACATCTACTGCGTCCACGCTGGCTTGTGTTTCATGTAGTTCCAGTGTTTGCCTCCGTCCCTTTGCTCCTGTTGTTCTCCTTGCCCCACACACCATTCCCTCTTATTTGGCCATGCTCAGAGACAGCATCCACCTACCAACAAGCTTGTTGCTCATTGGTTGGCGTGTGTTTACGTTCTAAGGGAGGAGCCCACTGGGACGGATAACAGCTGGAGACAAATAAAAGCAGGTGGTGAGAGGACTGAGCAGGCTGAGCCAGGTTTGAGGGACAGATGCCTAGTGTGAAGGCCTACTGGGCCACATCACTAGCTCCTTCCTCCCACCCCTTCTCCTAGGAATCAGCTAGGTTTTCCCGAGGGACCCGATGATTTCAGTACAGTCTAACATGATTCACAAGACCCTCATTGTGGTCCTAGTTGAGAGCTGTGTGACTTCAGACAACTTACTGGGTGTCAGTTTTCTTGTCTCTACGACATGAGCCGTTCCTGGTATCCACTGTCCGCAGATGCAATACACCGGGAAGCCTCGTGCCCGTGTGGGTATTTCCTCTCTGCAATGTGATTTTCTTGGCTTTTCTTGGTCCTTGGGTGTCATAAACATACAGCAGCTTTCATTTTACTGAACCCTAAACACTAGGCATTGTCCAATGCATATGTATCAGTGATTACTACAGCGCCAACCAAAGCTCAGAGGCTTGAAACAATAAGCACTTATTCAGTGTACAGATCTCTGGGTTGGAGGTTTAGGGTAGGCTTGAACACGATGGTTTTTTCTGGTCTCAGCTGGGCTTACTAAAACCTGGAGGTTGGAGGTTAGAGGTTCAGTTAGACGCTGGGGTAACAAGACTCAGGACCCTCATCATCTAGCCATGTCACCTGGCTAGTTACCATGACAGAGATGGATCTAGAGAGAATGGATCCATACCGGCTTCTCAAGGCCACTGTTTGGTGAGGGATATTGTCACTTATGACACATTCCACTGGCAAAAATTAATCACAATCATCCCAAGTTCAAGAGGTTGGGAAACAGGTTCTATTCTTGAAGATAGGAGGTGGCAGCTTATATCATGAAGGACGTGGCTACAAAGAGGTGTGGAGATCAGACAGCTTTGGAACCAGCTTTCCATCCATCCCCAGCATCCTCCCTGTCTGTCTCATCCAGTGCCCATCACAACTTAGGAAGAAGCCATTCTTCTTATCCCCATTTCACAGATGAGAAGATATGATACAAGAGCCTGGTGGGCTGATTGGTCCCAGATTCCACACCCTTCTAGTGTCAAAGCTGGGCTGTGAAACCAGGAGGTCTAATGTTGGAGCCCTGAGCTCATTCTCTGACTTGCTGGCTTCCTTTCCCATTTGCCACCCTTGGGGCTGAGGAGAAGGCCTGGTGGAACCTGTTTGAGTAAGACCTGGGGTGGGAAAGAGTTGTCTAAGTGGATTGCATGTGTGTAACTGTGTATATGAGTGTGTGTGTGTGTGTGTGTGTGCCTGTGTGTGCCTCTATGTGTACCTGTGTGTGTGTGCGTATACATGTACCTGTGTGTGTATGTGTGTGTGTACTTGTGTGTATATGTGTGTGACTGTGTGTGCCTCTATGTGTGCCTGTGTGTGTGTGTATGTGCCTCTGTGTGTGTGTGTGTGTGTGTGTGTGTGTGTCTGTCTCTCTTGTGTGTCTGTGTGTATGCATGTATGTACTTTGGAGCCCTGGGCCTGCTCCTTGAAGGACAAAATTTGGGACAGGAGCATCATTAGTCCATCTCCACTGCTTTTCCTGCCTCCCCTCTGTCCTGCAAAGTCACAGAATAGCCTGGAAGGGGGTGAAACCCCATGGCTAGCCTTAACTGGATCACACATGCAGGACACATCAAAGTCATCGGTTGGCCCCTGGCCTCAAAACAGGGCAGTAAGTGGGCTGGTGAGAGGCCTGTGTACATTCATAAACCAGCTGATTGAAAAGCAATATTTCAGATAAATACAAGCCAGCGATCTATCAGTGGTTGTAATAAAACCCAGGCTTCAGGCTGTGATTTTATTTTGAAATAATAAGAATTGCTTGATTCTTTTTACTTGAGTTACCATGGTAATTCCGGCGTGGAGCGGTGTTATATTGATTTAGAAAGTGGACAGTAATATTTCTTTTGTGTTATTCTGTTTCTAGGCCTTGATTTCTAATTTCTACTTGGAGATTACTTTTATAAATTTCTTAAGTCCTTCCACTTTCTCCCCCCGCCCCCCACAGTATAATTTTCCTCTCATGCACCACGATGTTCTGAGCTTATTGGTTTGCTCTTATTTTAAATTAAACTTGCTGGTTTCAAATATTGAAATGACATCTTTGTCTGTGTCTGTACTTTGGTTTAGCAAAATATTACAGTCTGACGCTCTCTGCTTAATAATTTAAGGGAGGCTTTCTGTCGGCCCTCACTGGGTGCTGATAACTTATGACTCAACCAACGCAGGCCTTAAACTCGTGACATTTTAATATTGTGTGGCGGGAGCAGCCGCCCCTCTGCTCTCAGTCTCCGTGGAGAGAAATCCACATGGTACTCTAGAAAGGAGTTTTAATAATTCAACCTTGCTGGTTGGCTCTCTGTGGCTCCATTGAAAGATGTGTGTGTGTGTGTGTGTGTGTGGTGGGTAGGGAAACCCATGCTTTCCAGAGGATTCAGAACAGTGCTAGCCTGGACTCCCAGGACCTAAAGCCAGCACCTTGATCCAAACCAAATTCCATCCCTTCTTGAATATATAAGTAAATGGCCGTCCCTAATGCCAGATGAGAGGGGTTGCCTGTGAATGCCGGAGAATGCTCGAACTCTTTGATCCACTGTTTTATCTTGAAAAAACAAATGGCTGTCACACAGATTTTGAGACTAGGTTCAAGCCTAACTTCTCCACACTTGTTTGCCAGGCCTTTCCTCCTGAAGAAAGCTCGTAGCAGGGTATGTCTGTAGACCCCCTCAGTGGCCTGACTGGTGGTAGATTAGTTACCACTGGGTGACAGATAGCTTGGAACTTAGCACCCTGACACAG
Organism: Rattus norvegicus; assembly: GCF_021556685.1. Lineage (NCBI taxonomy): Eukaryota > Metazoa > Chordata > Mammalia > Rodentia > Muridae > Rattus > Rattus norvegicus. Next base: position 176,096,676 of record NC_141534.1, on the reverse strand, counting down.
CACACAACTGTCATCTCAACTCTGTGGGACAGGGGGCGGGGGCAGTTTGACTGGATCCACAGAGCGTCTCAGAGTTGGTAATGGTGGTACCTGTCAGATTCACTGGGGAAATGATCACTTTACAGTTCTCTCATTTGTCTATAAAGATTCAGTTCATGGGTGGTTTGGGCTAGAGGCCTCTCTGGCTACCTACTGTAGGTGACTACAGCTCCATTTCTGTGGGCCTCAGCACCACACAGCAGCCTCTGCACTATGGCAGCTTGCTTTCTTAAGGCCACCAGTTGAGACTAAGGAGAAAGTCACAGCCAGGTTCTGCCACTGCACCTTAGGGCTCAGGTGTCCAATGGCTACCTGTAGGAAGCATACCTTTATCTAGAAGTCACAATGTCTAAAAACCAACCAACCAACCAACCAACCAACCAACCAACCAACCAACCAACCAACCACCAACCAACCAACCAATGCCAGGGCTCATATAGCCCAGGCTATCCTTGAACTCCTGATCCCTCCTTCTTCCACTGCTCCATTTTGCTCCCAGAGTAGGAAATGTATATCTCAGAAAGCAGGTAAATGGCAGGGCTGAAACAAGGCCCCTGCCTGTCAGGAGCATAGAGAAAATGATTGGCTCTAGTATTATGAATTGATGTCAAACACACACACACATGCACACACACACACACACACACACCCTACCTCATGTACACATACATAGACATTCTGTCTGGATATTTCGGTTTTGTTTTGTTTTTAATAGGTGGTAAATATGCTAAGATCAGTTAGGGGCCTGGAGAGCAGCTGCCTGGTGGGACTGAGTTGCTCAGAGCCTGCCCTCTTTCTCAGCACCTTGGAAGAGGTACGGGTGGTCCCTTATGAGCCAGCCTACCTGTAGCTGTTAGCTGAGGGCTCCCATCTCTAATGGCTTTGCTAGGTGAGATGAAGACGTACCTGTAAGGCAGCCTAAGCAGGGATGGCTTTACAGTTCCCTGTGAGGGAACAGGGCTCCTGTAGACTGGCACGCTCCCACAGGTGCCTGAGGAACATGGGTACAGAACCAGAGCCAGAGTACCAACATCCCCATCCTGGCCCACTGCCTAATAGAGTGTTTTTGGGCATGTCCTATCCCCATTCACATTGGCAGGGTGGCTAGACAGTTGGGCTTGTTGCTTGTTGATGGGAGGCTGCCTCTTCCAGGCAGCTGCACACCCGCCTTCCCTACCCAGAAGCCATTTCCCATCTGTGAGGCCTCTTCTTGGCAGGGGCCAGGACCCCGGGGAGCATTGGGCAGGGGGCAGGGCTCCCCGGGGCACCTGGTTGCAACCTGGCATCGGCTCAAGTATAGAGAGTGGTGTTTTCACCTGCCTGTTTGCCCCAAGGATGCCTCCATGTTGCTCTTTGATCTCAGGCGGGGTTTATCAAATTCATGGCAAGCCCGTCTTACCCACAAGAATAATGTCTCATTAGTATTATTGAAAATGCAAAGTAAAAAAAAAAGGGAATCCAGGAAAAAAATTAAAATTGGTTGAAATAATTAACACAGAGTTAAGCTGGCAACTGTCAGGCCTGCACCTGGTGAAATATGTTATTGACTAAAAATTGACAGAAGAATCAAATCTTCCTGACAAAATTTAGATTTGCAGAAGTTGGCTCCGGAAATACTTTCTGGGAGAAATAATTGTCACAAAAGAAATCTCAACAGTGACAAACATCCTAATTTATAAGATTTGATAGGAGCTAAAAAAAAAATTCGTGGACCAAGCTGTCACTAAAAAAAAAATAAAAATAAAAATAATTGATCTTTATGAAAATAATTCAGATAAATTGGGGGTGTGGCTGGCTTCATAGTGTTGAACAGAAAAATTGATCAAGAAATCCAATTGACCCAATGAAGCGTATTAAGAATTACCTTCTTAATTAAAACCACTACCACTGGTATAGTTATTTTCCAAATACAGGGGTCAAGAACAAGATCCTAATGGAAAGGGTTTGGTGACTCTGTTTGGGTGAGTGCCAACAGGTGAAGGGGGTCCAGAGTGGAAGGACAATGCAAGTCCTAGATTCATTTGTCCCAGAGAGAGGATGAGATGGTGGCTGGAGAGGTCAGAACAAGAGCCCAAAGCATCATGGGGAGGACCGCAGTGGTATTCATCGACAGAACCACACTACTGCGAGCTGTGCCTTGGTTCGGGTTGAAGACTCATGTGGAGGTCAATGGGAGTACTATGAAGGGCTTTAGGCAGAATCGAGACGCTTTATCAGATCACGTGGGCCACTCTGTGAGAATGGACTGGAAGGACGAAGCCAAAAGCAGACAATGGAGCATGCAGTGGGGAGGAAGGGGTCCTCTTTCAGCTCTGCGGACGGTCACTCTCCCACTCCTCTGCCCACTTAGTTTCCTTCCAGCTTGCATTCTGGGCCTACGGAAGAGGCAGTGGAAGGGGTCTGGTTTGGTTATGAAAGAGGCATGTTAATGTCTACCCTCAAGAAGAGAGACTCTCCAAGGTCATGAACCCAGACATGACAGATTTGGAATCTGTAAAAGCCAGGTCTGACTGACTACGCAGAGGTGGTTCACTGGCTTAGGAGGTGACAAGCACAGCTTTTGTCTTATGCCTGCTCTGCTAACCTCTGTTTGCGAGATCTCAGGGAATTGTTCTTTTGCCTCCTGTAGGGTGACCCTGGGCATACCACTTAACTTCTCTGATCCTTGGTTTCCTTACAAATAAATTAGGGCCTAGAGCATGCTCAGTGTTCCCTGTACTAATTTCAAGACTGAGGAACTGTTGGTGGTTTTGGAAAGCCAGGAGTACCTACCATAACTCCGGCCACCTTTCCTCTGACATCTCTTCAGGACCTGAGAAGAATTCTGGAGAACTATAAGGTAGTTTTCCTAAAGTACAGTTTCCTGAGACAGCCCTCCCATGAGACCCTAGGAACCAGGTTCATACATAGAAAATGGACACTTATCTGTTGATATGAAGACTCAGATATCCCTCTCATGAACCAGAGCTGTGATGTCCCCTTTGTAAAGCCATTTCCACAGGTGAGAGGCCTGGAAGCTAGCCTGCCCTTGTGGAGACAGCCCTTAGCCCAGACTCAGGGGTGGGGCCTTTTCCTGACACAGCGTATGCTTGACCATTTTGACCCTTAGACTAGCCCCTCCAAGGGCATCCTTACCTCCTTCCTTCTTGCCCATGTTCCTGGGATTTGAACTTTCACTCAAACATGAACCCTGCCCAAAGTGAGGCTACAGGCCCCAGGAAAGGGCACTATCTCCCTCCAGCCCCCACTATGACCTAGTCATTGTGTACATGTTATTATATACCTCTGATGACCCATAGAGAGCATCCACACTTCACATATCACTGTGCATAGTCCTACGCCCTACACAGAACAGTTCAAGGTTCTGAAAGACAAACTCTTCCCCACAGGCATGCGCTCTTTGTAGATAGGGCCTAGTCCTTGAAGGCCAAAGATGCTTCAACAGAGAGCCCATCCCTGGTGGTCTAGTGGTTAAGATTTAACACTCTTAATAAAGCCCTGGGAAGATGAACTAATTTAATTAGTATGCCATTCTTTTGTGTACATATGTTATATTTATCCATTTGTCAAGTGATGATAGACATTTGGATTATTTCTACTCCTTGGCTGCTAAACATGTTGTTCAGACCAATATTTTCATTTCTCTTGGACACATACTTTGGAGTAGAATTTCTGGGTCATGAAAACTCTGTGATTAGAGATCTTTGTGGTTGGTGTGTATATGTTGTATGTGTACACGTGTGCTTGTGATAGGATGTGTACATAACACGGCACATGTGTGGAGGTCAGAGGACTACCTGAGGTATTGGTCTTTGCCTCTTACCTTATTTGAGGCAGGGCCTTTTGTGCGCGCGCCGGGCTAGATGGACTACACACTTCTGGAGGTTCTCCCGTCCCTGCCTCTTGTGTTCTTGTAGTACATGGATTATAGATTCACACAACACAGTTCCCAGCTTTTATGTGGGGTCCGGTGATAAGTGTTTTAACTACTAATACATCTCCTCAGCCTAGGACGTTTGTTGTTAAATGAACAGGGCTCAAGGCTGTTCATGGGGGGAAAAATCCCTAGTTGTCTGAGCTTCCCGAAATGAGGTTACCTATCACCCGGTCCTTGAATTACAGGGTGTTACTGCTTTAACTGTTTGATTCTTTTTGCCCTGTAAGTTGGGTATGGTTGCTCTGGTTTTGCTTATGCAAAAACTGAAGTTCTTAGAGAAACTAAAGAACTAGTCTACCTTGTTAGCCAGTGGTAGAGCCTCAACTCGAACGCAAGCATGTCAGAATTCCTAAACTCTGACTGATCCCCTGTGCCATTCCCCCACCCCAGAAGCTGCAGTGCGCTGCGGAGCAGATCACCCTGAGAGGGGCACACAGGAAGTGCATTTAAGTAAAGTTCTCTGGACGAGCGGTTGAAGTAGGTAGAGGACAGTGTGGGGCCATCTTGGAGACATGACTGTCTTCTAGCCTGCTCAGATCAAGCTTGAAGGAAGAGATTCTACTCTGACTGACTGGTAAGGTGAGCAGAAGGTTGGAGGCACCTGGGAGATTCTAGTGTTTGCCAGTCCAGAGCTGCCAGAAACCTGGAGGGGCTTGCAGGAGCCCATGGAGATCTCACCCTGGAGGAAAGATGTGAGCAGGACCCTCTGGTGCCCCTGATCCTCACCCCCACCCCTGCCTGCTGATGCCTTGGGGGCTGAGGGGGCCTTGCCTGACTGCCTCAGTTAGCCTGAGTGGTAATAAAACACTTGAAATTTATTGTGACATTTGGATTTAATTAAAAAGTACATACTTAGAGAAGTAGAACATAATGGGTAGAGAGGCAGGGTGGCTTTTCCCCTCCTTTCTTCCCCAAACTAATTAGCGTTGTATTTTAAATTGTTTATGTGCCGCTAATCATCGTAATAAATCATTTATACTGAAAAAGACACACTCGGCTGTGCCCGCCACGCGGGTTCCGCTCGCCGGGCTCTATCGCGAACAAATTGATCTAGAAGTGAATTTATTAACCACTGGGGAAGAAATCATTAGTGCTTTCTCTAAACATTCCCCAGGTACGCTTTATCGCCACAGTTTATGCTGTAACTAAAAGGAGCATTACCCGGAATTTCGCTGCAATTTCCTTGAAAAGCCAGCAGCCCACTCCCAAGCTACAGGGTCCCTGCCTCCTTGCCCCTATGTGGTCTGGGAACCCCAGCTGCTGTTCCTTTTAAAATAAGGAGTTCCCCATGAAGCGGGTATGAGACACCAATGCTCCTGTGGCTGTTTATCCCCTGCTGAATGCATCATGGTTACTGAGGTTTATGTCTTAGGACCACCATGGCATAAAGAGGGCCTGAGGTTTTAGGAGGAGTGACGGGAGGCTGGGTTTACAGAAACACTGGGATCAGGAGCTTGTTAGAAGGTAGCTTCCCTACCCAGGCTCTGAGAAGCCATCGGCTGCACTTTGACTATAGGTGAGAAGGGGCCCCAGGTTGCAGCACAGGAACAAAGCTGGGATACCGGGAGCACACTGATGATCGGGATCCCAAGGCCTTCCTCACACAAGCTCTGAAGCCTTCTCCAAGGTTTGGCTGGAGTAGTCTATTCTGCCCAAGGTTCCTGGTGAGGCCTTTTGCCTTGTGCATTGTGGTGACTTCACAGTCTCCAGGATATGGCCTGACAGATGACAGACAACTTGACCAACAGGCAGCTCCCAGCTACAGATACCATGTCTGTTCTACTGACTGCCACATAGTGGCCTCCTGCTTCCCTGGGGCTGTGCTGTAAACCACCCCCTATTCCCCAGGTCTTCTCCCTCCATTTTGCTAGAAGGGACGTTTATTCTGAACAAGGATCTTCCCTTTGGGAATCAATGACTGGTCTAGAATTCATAGCTACCCTACCTGAAAGTCCACAATCTAAACTGTTTCCCAGAAGGTTGGGTCCCTCCCACTCCTACACAGAAGGGCTATAGCAGCCCCTGGGGTGTCAGCAGGAAGCCCTAGCCTTACACTGTTCCAGCTTGTACCTACAAGTTCCCTGTCTTTCTTCTTCCAGTGTCCGTCTCATAGTAGCTAGGAGGTGCCGTGCTCTGCTGCTTCAAGAGGGAAGCAGAGCCCAGCAGTTGGGTAGGCAGAGCCAGACTGTAGGATCCCCTCTTTGTGCCTGGAGAACACATTTAAAACTTCGAATTCAAAATTGATTTTGAAGGGCCCTAATCTCTGATCCCCGATGCTCACGGTGTGTCTGCCGCTCCTGCCAGACTCTCGTTTTCTGGTTCAGCGAGTTGGTGCTCATGTCCCTGATGCTGTGAAATTGAGACTCGTCTGAGAGTCTGGGGCCTCCTCCTCCTCCTCTGTGGAGATTGTAGGCCTCTTGGGAGCCCCGTTGCGTTAGATGGGTGACGCTGGCTTTACAGGTGCCCACGATGCAGCTGAGTCATCGTCTGGGGAACACAGTTTCCAGACACATCCCTCTGCTCTCTCACAGATGTGTGGCTCCAGGCAACACATTTCTAAGGAACATGGGGACTGGCTTCTGCAGCGTGGGATAGGATCGGGAAACTCCAGACAGAAAAAGGCTTGGGTCTGGAGTTCACTATAGGAAATATCAAGGGCCTTTTCTTCCCACGGGCTGCTGAAGTCTCGGCCTAGGCTACAAGGGGAAAGTGCTCATATTTATGCACCCAGAGGACCTTCAGAAAAAAGCAAGGTAGGCGGGGTCTGTGTGAGAAGCCAGGGGGTCAGGACAGAGCCGAAGAGGAAAGGGCTGAACTGTTGGCCTCCCACAGACCCATGAACCCTGAAGCTCTGCCTGCCACACCCTGAGCAGACGAGAGAATTTATGTGTAAACGAATCATGGTGTAGAGCCCTGGGAGTCACCTCTCAAAAATTCACCTCAAAAGAGCTCAGTCAGTGAAGTATTCGCTGTGCAAGCATGAGCTGGAGGATCCACGTTTGCTCCCGGGCACCCCTTAAAAACACAAGCACGCATGCATGCATGCAAGAGGAAGAAAAAGTTCGTGGCAGACGGGACTGAGTGCTACTATAGCCGTGTCTTTCTTCTTAGGACCACAGAGCCACAAGTGTCTTGGGCTATGTAGCAGAGGGGCAGCAGTCTGCCATCAGTCCCCCACCCCCTCGGGGACCTGCCTGCATAAATCTACCCACTCCAGCCAGAAATACTTGCCAGTAATATCTGGAGAGCTGCCATTAAGTCTCTTCATTCATTTACTGAAGCAATGCTTAAGGCTGCTGTCAGGTTCAGTACCAGGAGAGCAGCGGTAGAGAAGACAGGCCTCAAGAATTACCCCTTCAGAAGGAAAACAAAAGCAGTGACCAGTTGCTATTGAAAACTCAAAAGGAAATGACAGGCAGAGAGTGGGTGGTTGAAATGAGGAAAGGGTGTGGCGGGTGGAAAAGTTCTCTCTGTCGATATTTAAGCTCCAGGATGGGAAGGCAGTGAGCACTAAAGAGACTGCGTGTACAAAGACCCTGAGTCAGGAGGTGGATCTAGAGTGTGGTGGAGCTCAGTGTGGGGTGGGGAGGCAGGGGCTGTACCACATGAAGCTTTCACAGGCTACATGCAGAGCAGGTGTGCTGTGCTCACTGTACTGAAAGCTGTGGGAAGGCTCAAGCTGGGCAGTGACCAGCCTGGTTCATTTGGAAAAGCTTCTCTCACTGCTGATGAAGAATGAGCTGTGGGGCAGTAGGCTTGTGGGACCCGTGGCCGAAGGATGGTGAAAGGTGAGAGTGGGGCCTGGGGTTACTTCAGTTTGGTGAGTAGGCATAACGCCCTGAGTTCAATGCCTGGCACCACATAAAATAGGTATTGGTGATACATGCCTGTGATCCCATCACTCTGGAGGGTAGGAGCAGAAGGATCAGAAGAAGTTCAATATCATCCTTGGCTACATAGTGAGTTCCAGGCCACCCTGGGCTCTAGAAATGGAAAGAGCTAGAAGAGCTAGCTAGGATGGGGAGGAGGAGGTGTGTGTATGTGTGTGTGTGTGTGTGTGTGTGTGTGTGGTGTGTGTGTATGAGTGTGTGTAGTGTGTGTGTATGTGAGGTGTGTGTGTATGAGTGTGTGTGTGGTGTGTGTATGAGTGTGTGTGTGGTGTGTGTATGAGTGTGTGTGGTGTGTGTATGAGTGTGTGTAGTGTGTGTATGCGAGGTGTGTGTGTATGAGTGTGTATGTGGCATGTAAGTGTATGTGGTGTGTGTATGAGTGTGTGTAGTGTGTGTGTATGTGAGGTGTGTGTGTTTGAGTGTGTGTGTGTGGCATGTAAGTGTGTGGTGTGTGTGTGTGTGTGTGTGTGTGTGTGTGTGTGGTGTTTGATGCTAAATTCTTCTAAGAACATGTAGATGGGGTTGGGGTGATAGTATGGGTACAATGAAGGGGAGATGGGAGAAGGGCACAGAGGCAAGCTGGTAATCAGGGCTCCTAGCTTAGATCTATACCTTTTAGTTTGGTTTGGTTTGCTTTTTTCAAGACAGGGTTTCTCTGTGTAGCCCTGGCTGTCCTGTAACTTGCTTTGTAGACCAAGCTGGCCTTGAACTCAAAGATCTATCTGTCTCTGCCTCCCAAGTGCTGGGATTAAAGGCTTGTGCCACCACCACTGCCTTGCCTAGATCTGTAACTTTTAAGCTATGCTTGAGACTGCAGGGAAACAAACAAAAAGATACCCATTCCTGTCACAGAGAGGAGAGGCCGCACTGTCAATGAACTTCAGTGAGCATGTTCAGCTTCCTATGTGTCCAGGTCCTGATTAAGGACCAAAGAAGACCAAGGGAGTCTGTGGGTCAGCCCATGAAGCTGGCCCAGTTTTGGTGTTTCCTCCTTCCAGCCTCTCTAAAAGTTCTCAGCTGGCTCCTAGAATGTATGTGTCCCCTCCAGATCCCTGAGCTTAATCCCAAGCTCCCCAGGAGTGTGGATAGGAGAAATGGTCCTTGAGGGTAGAACCTCATAAATGGATAGGATTGGTATCTGTATGCATGGGAGCCCAGAGAGTTCCCTCATCCCTTCTGGTGTGTGAAGTTACAATGGGAGCAGGCCCTCCTCAGGCAATGGACAGGCCAGTGCCTTGGTTCTGACCCTCCCATGCCCTAGTGTGGGAATATTAATCAGTTGCTTACAAGCCACTAATCTGATGTTCTGTCAAGAGTGCCCAGGTGGATAAAGACTGCAAGGTTCTTATCCCACACTCCAGGCCTTGCAGGGCCCAGCTTTCTCTTAGCACTTTCCACCTCTAGAAACGCCAAGGTCACAGTAGTTTGGGGATTCCCATGCAAGATGCTAAGTTGGCCTTCCCCAAAGCCCATTGCATAAGTGCCTCCTGCTCTTACTCTACTGGAATTTGCTCCTCAGGGGGCTCCACCCTGCTGAGTCTGAGTCAGCTCTCAGCTCCCAAGCAGCCTGTCCTGTCCTTAGCTGTCCCTGCAACATGCCCCAGAGCTTTCTTCCTCAGCAGGGTCCACAGGGGCTTAAGGAAAGTTCATTGTCCCCCAATTGTTTAGAAAAAAGACAAGGTGATGCCAGGGTTCCAGGGCAGAGCAGGCTAGGCATGGATGCTTCCTGACAGCAGCCTGTGTCTGTGCCATGCATAGTAACTCCAGGGTTTGTCACGGGGCAGATTACATGGGATTTCTGGCCACTGACTCACAGTGACCTGTAGCACTCAGGAAGGGATGGTGTGGAGTACTACCCTCCAGCTGAGTGGGATAACACTGGCAGCAGGTGCTAGGGAAACTGCCAGGCAGTCCTCTCTGTTCTAGACTATTGGGAGCGGGGCTTTGCAATTTAGAGAAGGCATGTGTTGTAGGACTACTTTCCAGTGTCTTGTCCTGTGCCAGCCCCTTTCCAGAACTTTCCAACCCCCACCCTCACCCCCATCATCCACACACAAGCTGTGAGTCAAGCCTTCCCTTCCACTTCTCTCACACTGTATTGGAGCTCAACTCTCTCCCCAACAGCTCTCTCTACCTCTACCCCAGGACCTAGGGATAGAATTGTTGGATTATAGCATAGACAGCCATACGTTCTCATAGCTGATTATTTTAAGCTATTGTGTCAAACTTTGTTATAAGGATCTCATGTCTATGATCTAAATGAACCTTTGAAATAATTATTTAACATAGTCTCCCCTCATTTAGTCACTGATTAAACTGAGGTGAAGCTGGAAAAAATGACAGAGCCAGAATTCATGCCGAGGCCATGAGTCTTCAAATGCCTACTCCCTGCTCACCCTCTCTCTGACTTCAGAAGTGTCAGTCCCACCCCACCACCCCACAGCTAACCACCATTACATTAGTCAAGCCCTGCCTCCTAGCCTTACTTTCCCTGCCCCTGTACGGAGCTAGAGGCTAAGGGAGCCTCTATTTCCCTCCCTCCCTTGACCTAGTAAACACCATGCTGCAAACAGACTCACAGAGAGGTCATTATGAGCCGGTAGACTACTTGACCATGGCCTTGCGTTCCAACAGTTGTTCTCCTTGGCTTTTGATTCCAAATGAGTAGGAAATGCTATTAGTTCTGGCCTTACCTGCCACGTGGCAGGGCCTGGGATAGGAGTGCACTGAGACGAGAAATTGTGGAGATAAAACCAGTGTGAAATGGAAGCCTTCTTGCAGACTGTGAGGGCCTGTGCAAAATAGTTACCTCTGAGAAAACGAGATTGTGAGAGATGTGGCAGAATTAGATTACACTTTCAAATTGCCTCATTCGAGGGGGTTGATGCCTAGGAGGGGCACAGACAGGCTCTGCTGGGGTACTTCTCCGCAGCTCCACATCTGCGATGGGCCCAGGTGGATGGCAAGAGACCCGATCTATGAAGCCCTCCGAGCCCTGCTCTCAGCAGCTGGGGTGGGAGGGAAGAGAGGGCTGAGTGCTGGAGGCTGTCATGCTCTACAAGGGTCCACGTGACTTCTGCTTCCTTCCTTCTCTAAGGTGCCAGGTTTTGTTCCACTCAGAGTTTGTTTTTGAGTGATGGCTGTGACAGCCCGTGTCTGCGTGCACCTGTGCCTCGGTGTGTATTTACATCAGTTCGCCAACATGTGTGTGGACCCAGCCGTGCATACGCACACCCGCAAGCATGAATGTGTTCTCAGGTGTGTTGCTGAACACCTGGTGTGTGTCACTTCCAAGCTGGGCACTAACGGAGTTGATGTGGGGAGAGTAAAACAGGCACAGCCTCTTCTTGTGTGGCCCCGTGGGCCTGTGCGACTCCATGCCTGTGGAGGGGTATGTGTGTGCTCGACCCAGGTGTCCTGTGGCTGAGTGCATCTTCATACTTGGCAGGGCTTACAAGTGAGTCTCCCCCTTCTCTGGCCTGCTCTGAAACCAATGCGGAGGTTCATTGAGGGTTATGAGAGATACCAAGGCTATTCATACCTGGGCCTCCAGAACAATGCTCGGAATGTCCAAGGGACCTTCCTCTGAGCCCCACAGCTATCCTCTCCTACTCAGCTGGTTGCTGGAACTGCCTTTTGGGCAAACAAATGGAGCTGACTTCCTCCTGGACATGCTTGCTCTGGTTACTGGACTGGCTTCTATATGGCACTGAACTCTGGTCAGAGCCCATGTGACTCTGACCACAGTGGCAAGTTCAAATCTGTTAGTTGCTATGCAAAGGACATGTCTATCTCTACTGTGGGACCTGGAGTGGGGCTATGACAGGTGAACTTTGCTATGCACTGAGTCAGAGACACTCATCAACCTTGACTGTGATCAGCCAGTCCTGAAGACTCCTTTATTACTCATAGGTGCTCCCAGAGAAGTCCTTTCCTTTCCTTTCCTTTCCTTTCCTTTCCTTTCCTTTCCTTTCCTTTCCTTTCCTTTCCTTCCCTTCCCTTCCCTTCCCTTCCCTTCCCTTCCCTTCCCTTCCCTTCCCTTCCCTTTCCTTTCCTTTCCTTCCCTTTTCCTTCCCTTCCCCCTTCCCTCTTCCCCCTTCTCCTTCCCCTTCCCTTCCCTTTCCCCTCTCTTTCTTTCTCTTCTTGGTTTATTTCAAAACAGTTTCTGGCAGTCCTGGAACTCACTCTGTAGATTAGGCTGGTCTCAGACTCACAGAGATCCACCTGCCTCTGCCTCCCAAGTGCTGAGATTAAAGGCATGCACCATTATGCCTGACAAGGCATATATTCATGCCCATTTTACAAAGAGGAAGGAAAACTAAGGCCCAGGGTTGCTGAAGTCTGTAGAAAAGGTATCAGATAACCCCAGATCAGAGATACTACAGAAATAGATGGGCTTTCTGCCTCAGAAGTGCTGATGCCGTCAGATGCATAGGCATCCTCTAGATTCAAGCGAATGAACGTCTTGCTGGGGTCCCCATCACTGTGATGAAGCAGCATGACCAAGACAACTTGGGGAGGAAGCGGTTTATTCCGCTTATAAATCCATGTCACCATTTATCATCTAAGGAAGTCAGGACAGGAAGAACTGGGAGCAGGAGCTGATGCAGAGGCCATGGAGGGATAGTGCTTCCCGGCTTGCTCCCCACGACTTGTTCAGCCTGTTTTCTTAGAACCCAGGACCACCAGGCCAGGGATGGCCCCACCCACAATGGGCTGGGCCCTCCCACATTGGTCACTAATTAAGAAAATGCCCTACAGGCTTGCCAAATCTTATGGAAGACTTTTCTTAGGTCCCCTCCTCTTCCATGACTCTAGCTTGTGTCGAGTTGATAGAAAACTAGTCGGCACAGGAGGGAATGTGGCAAGTGACCCAGAACATTGTCCATTTGCTTTGTTTTGCTTCATTTGATTGTTCGTTTTTGAGACAGGGTTTCTTTGTGTAGTCTTGGAACTTGCTCTGTAGACCAAGTTGGCCTCAAATTCAGAGATTCACAGGCCGTCCAAGTGCTGGAATTAAAGGTGTGCAGTACCACTGCCTGGCGGCATTGTCATAAAAGGCATTGTTGGAAGTGCTGGTGAGATCTGAATGGGATGTGTAGGTTGGAAAACAGGTTTCCAGTGATCGGTTCCTAGTGCTGTGGCTGTTTTTACCCTTGCTTTTGGCAATTGATAGTTTACACACCAAAAGCATCTAGGGTTTAGAGACTTGACGTCTGAAATCAACTGTTAGATGATTCATGGGGGGAAAGTCATAAGTATAAATAAAAGGAAGAGGATACAGGAAATGGGCACTTGGGAATTATTCCTAGTATTGCAATTTTTCTGGGAGCTGAAAAGATTATTTTAAGCTGAAAAGAAAGCTGGGCCTGGTAGCACAAGCGGGTCATCCAAGCTCCTGGGAGGCAAGGGCAGGAGGAGCAAGGTTGTCCTCAGTAACATAATGAGTGTGAGCTGAGGTCAGTGTAGGCTCTATGTGAAGCGAACATGGGCCTGGAGTGATGGCTCAGTGGCTATGAACGGGGCCTGTTTTGCAGTACCTGTGTCGGGTAGCTCATGGCAGCTCCAGGGGACCCAGTGCCCCCTTCTGGCTTCCACAGGCCCTGCTCTTCTGTGTACATCACATACACAGACACATACGTAAATGGCTCAGCAGTTCTGAGCACACACTGCTCTTACAGAGGATCTCAGGTCACATCCTGACGCCCATGTCTGATGGCTCACAACTGCTTCTAACTCTAGCTCCAGAGGATTCTGCCCTCCATAGGCACCAGTACTCACGTATCCACACATACTGACTCACACAGAACAAGATGATTAATTTTTTTAAAAAGTGTAAAGCTCAAAAATGATAAAAAAAAGTTTAAAAAGAATGAGAACCCAAAGGAAGAGCACCCTAATGGAGTGTATGCTGCCCTTCATCCCTTCCCAGCTTCTGGGCTATGGCCTGAGATTCCTAGCTTCATCTTGACCCACCACTGTCTTTGAACAAGACCTCACGGCCCCATGGCACAGGTCAGAAAGGAGGGACCTGCTTCCCCAAGGTCTGCACTCCAAACCCCAGCCTAGAGCCCACTGTTGACTCTACCCTTAGGGGACAGAAAGCATAGACTGGACAATATTTCTCCCAGAGCAGTGGCAAGTACCACCCTCGGGGCAGAATTAAGGAAGGTCCCCTGGTGGGCTAGAAGGTTAAAGATACCAGGATTCTGCCAGGAGCTGGCACAATCTGGCTGTCCCCAGGTGCAGTCTCACTGGCAATAGTGTAGCCCAGTGAGGGGCATTCCTGAGGTGTGGCCTGCAGTGACCCGCCACAGGGTGAAGTAGACACCTTAGGATGCAAAACTTACCTTGCTGGGGGTAGCTGGGGTGGGCAGGGTGCTCTCCTGTGACTCAGGCCTGCCTGTTTGTAGTGGAGTCTACACCCTTTGCTATTAAAGAAACCCACATCCCACTGGAGAGAGTCTCAGTTGGACTGCATAGGTAGGAGTTGCTGAGCTGGTGGGTCTGGTTGGCAGGCAGCTTCTTGTGCAGAGGACCTCTCTCCGGGGCAAGGAGAGAGGTAGGGGGAAGGACCTCTGTGAGTCCCACCTCATTACTGAGGTGTCCAACTTTACCCCACATTGCAGAGCTGAGCGTAAAGGTCAGGGTTCTGCTGGGCCCAGGGATCAGAGTTTGTACTACCCTGCAGCCTTGCACAGACCCCTTAGGACTGGGAGACTTCACCTGTAAGACTTTTCCCACGCCACGTCCTCAGGCCTGCGGCCTGCCTTCATGCCACAGAGATCGGAGTTCAGCCTGTCTGGCTTCATTCCCTGTACTCCCTGGGATTGAGGGAGCGCATGGGCTGAGTGAGACGATTATTTTGCCGGGCCTCGTGTGTGTACCTGAGCATGTGCCTGGGCATGCATGTGGGCACAGGCAGCCTCCATTGTTAGAGATGGGTGTTTTCATTCGTGAGTAGTAATTATTGGGTAATGCTTTAAAGCCTCCCCTGAAGGAGTGCAAAGCTGTTTTTCCCCCCTGAAGTCGGGGAGTACGTTAAAAGGATTACCATGTAGATTTGATTTTTAGATAACGCTAAAATGGATCCCAAATGGACTTCAGCAGAGGGCTGCTATCTTCCTAATGGAAAGTGCATGGCCCCAGGCTCTACTCCCAGAGCCAGCAGAGGAGGGGCAGGGAGGTCTGCAGGGGGCTGACTGGCTGGCAGGCTAGAGGGGGTTGGGGAGACAGGAGTTGAGAGACCAAGTATAGAGCCCTAAAGGGACCAAGCCCTCCCTCCTGCATACCAGGTGAGAAGGACAGGGCAGTCTCTGAGGCTATAAGGTGTCTCTGGCTTGAGGTCTGACTTGGTGTTTATGTGAACAGTTCTCCTGGACGGGTGACCCTCCACAGGCCTCAAGGGACAGTCTTCCCATCCTCGGAGCCCAGGCCTCCCTTTATCTTCCTACACTTTATCCCTCCCCGTAGGCAGGCCTTAGAAGGAACTTCTGAGGTCAGCTTCATGGGCAGATCTGGGCTCTGTCAGAGGAGACACAGGCTGACCCTGGGACAGCCGTCATCCTGAATACTATCTCTCATTCAGACCAATTAACCTTTAGAGCTGCATTAAGGAAATTAGGCAGTGAACTTCCCAGCTAACAGATGGTCCTATGGTGATGGAAGGAGGGAGGGAAAAGGGAGCTGACCTCTGCCTATCAGGGGCAGCTATGGGGCCTCCTCCTCCGTGCCCTCACCTGTCCCTTTGGTCTTGTGGTGTCAGTTATGTCTGAGCTCTCTTCTTGCAGAGAGGACTTCCCTGTCCTAGGGGCTGTCCTCCTCTCCAGCAGAAGTCAGAGGGGATGACTGGAACAGGAACAAATCCTCAAGTCATCCCCATCAGCAGTTTAGTGGTTTAACCATCCTACCTACCTGGACTTCAGGTTCCCCATCTGTAGGAGGAGAACATTTGCCTGGAAAACGGGGGGAGGGCTATTCTGACCTGATATCTGTGAATCTAAGGTCACTAGGTGGTGGGGTGTCCCCTGAAGCCAGAGGACACATTCCTCCCTGAAGGGGGAAAGGAAAGGGCGGGATACAAATCAGTAGCTGGGCCTGCGGATAGGCACAGCGTCAGAGCTAGGAATGGGAAAGGTACCCAGGGCTGGAACTAAGTCCTACACACAGGAAGAACACAGATGGGTCGCTGGGTCAGGAGAAGGCCAGTGGAGACAGAGACTGGGGCCTGCCAGAAGCTGGCTGTGTTGGAATGGTGGGCTTTGCTGACTTGTTTATGGGTAAAGCCTGCCTCTAACCCACCCCATGTTTTCTCAAGAGGCTTGTCCTCCGGCAGCCCTCCATGTACAACCACAGACTTGGTTTCCGTGCCCCCTGCCCGGCACTTTCGTCTTCCTTGCTCCTGGACACTGTGTCCCCGTTTCCTCCTCTGCTGCCCTTCCCAGTGGTTCCAGGGGACCTGGCGCGTGTGACTGAGTGCTCACCATGCCCACACTTGCACATTGTGCTGTGTGCAACGGCAGTTGTGAGTGCGCACACTTACCTACCAGCAGGCGCTGCCTTCTGTAACTGCTGCACACCGAGTCTTGCCTGGTACTTGTCGCTGCTTCCTATATGTCGAGAAGCTTGCACACACGGGACAGTGACTAGGAAGGAGAAGAGCCCAGCAAGCCCAGCAGCTTCTGGAGGGGTCTCGACAGGACCAAGGCATAGGCTATGGCACGTTGCCCAATAGACCAGGCCTGGGGCCTGGGGAAGAGATAGAAATGAGAACTCTGGAGCCTTTACTTAGAGGAAACAGTAAAGAGAAAGACATACTCGCCCCCTCCCCTGGAAGGGTGTGGTGCCCCAGAACTCCAGGGCAGTCCCGTACCCACCTGTCTTGTTTTTCCATCACAGGTGTGCCGATGCTCTCCGTCCAACCTAAGGGGAAGCAGAAGGGCTGTGCAGGCTGCAACCGAAAGATCAAGGACCGGTACCTGCTGAAGGCCCTGGACAAGTACTGGCATGAGGACTGCCTCAAGTGTGCCTGCTGTGACTGTCGCCTGGGCGAGGTGGGCTCCACTCTCTACACCAAGGCTAACCTCATCCTGTGCCGGCGCGACTACCTGAGGTAGGTAATGCTTCTCTGCCTCCTTCCTTCTGGCCTGGTGCACCTTGGCCTTAAGCTCTAAACCAGGCAGCCTGTGTGCACAACTGTGTGACTGCTGCTTCCTCACTGTTGTGTGTCAGCCCCGTGAGCAACCCAAGAGCAGGGTTATGTCTTCACCTCCCTGGACTTGGCCCCACAGGATCTGCTCAGGCATTAGTAAAGTCTTGGACACAAAGATAATCTTCCCATGGGTAACAGCCTGGCCTCACCCTCACCCATTTCTTATGGGCATCCAGAAAGGGACATCTCAAAGGGGCCTGGAGGCAGTCTAGACTTGCCTGGGCCTTCTTCCCAGGAGAGTCTCCTGCCCACCTCTCCCTGGAGTCTTCCTCTCCAGGTGCACTGGGATTAGGCTCTCATTTGCCTGGGTTGGCAGGGAGCCACACCCTAGGACAAGGACTGCCAGCGCCTTTTAAAAGATCTGGGTTTGAACCAGTCCCCCAGCCTTTAGTTTTGAACCATTCTCCATTTTAACCCCTATAGCCCACCTTGCATTCTTCCGAGCTCTGCCTCTCCCCCACAGCTTGGATCTCATCCCCTGGGGCTGCCTTCCCCAATTAACCCTCCCTTAGGCCATTTATGACATCAGCAAGGCTGGAAGGAGGCCATGAAGCAGGGGCCTTGGCTGAGACCCAGCACCTGCATTTGGCTCTGTCACTAGCTGCTGGATGGTGCTGGGCAGCCTTGTGGGGAAGAAAGGCCCATTGCATTAATTAGCAGGATGGGGGTGAGAGAGCTGGTGGGACTTCTGCTCAAGTCAGGACAAGTTGGAGGAGGGGCGGGGTTATTTGGAAACTCCCACCTTCCCCAGAGACCCTGAGATTTACCTGTTTGGACCTTTCCTTTCAACTGTTGCCTTCAGCATTAGCATCAGATGTTTTAAAAAGCGATGGTATTTAGTGCTTCTAGGGCGGGGAGAGAAACTGAGGCTGGGAGGAAGGGTTAAGCATGCTCTCGGGAAGTCAGCCCTCAAGGACATGGAAAGTGGCTTTTATGCCAGGAGGTTTGGGACATCTACCTGGGTAGTCGAATTAGCAGGCTAGGGAGAGGTGACTCTCTAACTGATGGCCTGCCATCAGGGCTGGGAGAAGGAGCACCATGGTGTGCTGTGGGCTTGTTGGAAATTCCCGAGCACCCACTTCTGGGCCCCGCCAGCCACGGGGTCTGGAAGCTTTTCCCCCCTATGCTCTGGTAGAGGTAATGAATGACTTCTGGAGCCAGGTAGGCCAGTAGGTTAGGGAGGGGTGGTTGCCCAGAGCCTGGGCCTTTAGAACAACTGCTGGTGGCAGAAAAGGCCCCATTGGCAGGCAGATGCTGTGGCCCGGCCTTTGTCTGCTTATCTGAGTCACCAGGCAGCTCAGGGCAATGAATAACGGAGCCAAGCTGGTCTGCAGGTGTCTGAGCCTCCATCAGACAAATCGGACAAATCGGGGATTAGAGGCCCCCACCAGCCGCCTCTCAGCCCACTTGCATCTTTTGGAGCTTGCTCAGCAGAAAGGAAGCGAGGAGGAGCTTGGTGGGCTCAGACCATTAGAGCACCTAGCCAAGAATTGCTGTGAATGGGGAGGGAGTGGACTTCCTGTCCTCCTGTCCCTAGAGCTTTGCAGCCAGCAGCTGAGAGGAGGGATGCCCTCTCAAAGAGACCATTGTGTCGGGTCCCCTCGGAACTTGTTTTGGGGATTGGTTCTGGGTGAGAAGCGGTGTTGTCCTGGCAGCTTCATTTTACGAAAAAGGTACGCTGAGATTCCAGGAAGGAAAAGGAGACACAGGGGAATGGCGCAGTGGGATTATGGCAGGATACAATTTCATAAAGCGCTGTGATTTTATCTATTTTTTGAGACATGTCAGCTAGGCGGGCCTCGAACTCCCCGACACGGATTACTTCATTCCTGTCCCTCCTGCCTCTGCCTCCTGAGTGCTAGGCTTATAGACATGGACCCCCACAGGGGCAGGGACCCCCACAGGGGCAGCCATGCACCCAGAGCCTCTTGCAGGCTAGGCAAGCGCTCTTCCAACCGAGCTGCAGCCCCAGGAAGCACTGTCATTTTAAGGCAAGAAGCCTCATCAGTGGCATAGATCACTCTCCCAGAAGAGCCAGGCATGTGCCCCTGGTGAGTTGTTTATCTCTCTGTGACTCATTCTTTTCTTGAATGGGGATGATATAAGCGTTGACCTCACAGGGCTGCCTTGGGATCAGATGAGGTGATTTTTGTAAGCTCTTAGCGCGTCCGTGAG
This sequence comes from Rattus norvegicus, assembly GCF_021556685.1. Lineage (NCBI taxonomy): Eukaryota > Metazoa > Chordata > Mammalia > Rodentia > Muridae > Rattus > Rattus norvegicus. The sequence goes on along the minus strand of NC_141534.1, from coordinate 176,077,424 downwards.
CCACAGGTTCAGTGAGGGTTAAGGTTAGGCCTTGCTAAGAGCATTGTCCAGTGAGGGATGCAGTTTGGTCTATGACATTGAGATAACTGGGGCTCTGGGAGGCTCCAAGTGACTGCATGAGGCTACACAGCTTACGACGGGCAGAATGCCTCTGAAACGTAGGCTCCTGTGGGTCTGGATCCTTTGCTAAGGGGCCATCCTGGTGCTCTAGGGACTCTGGTGGAAACCTGAAATGGGTGTAGGGTGATGATGTTTAACACCTGACTGTTAAGTTACACAGCCTCCCTGGGGTGGGGGTGAGATGCCAGGGTTTTAATGCTTAAACTGGCAGGATCTAGATATAGTAGTCAGTTCTTGACCAGGCCTACTACTTGCTATGCCATGAGCTAAGGAATGGGTTAGCCTCTGGGTGGAGGCAGCCCCTTGGCAGGCCCTCATGTCCTCTGCGCCCTTCCCCTGGCAGGCTTTTTGGCACCACAGGAAACTGTGCTGCCTGCAGCAAGCTGATCCCAGCTTTCGAGATGGTGATGCGGGCCCGGGACAACGTCTATCACCTTGACTGCTTCGCCTGCCAACTCTGCAATCAGAGGTGAGTGTCAGACCCTCCGCCAGCTCACACACTACCCAGACCCTAGCCCGGGGCCTGCTGGTTGGGACCTGGAGCGCAGAAGAGGCATGGATGCATGCAAGTGTGACATCTTTTATGTACGTAGCTGAGTATGTATGTGGTCCTTACCATACATGTGCATATGTGTGTATCTATATCTTATGGTTGGATGTGTACACTTTAGTACTGGTGCACTATATGGGTGGTAAGTTTCTACATGAATTTAATGATGGGGGTATGTGTGTTCTCACACTCTGTGTGTGTGTGTGTGTGTGTGTGTGTGTGTTACATAGGGTAAAAGTATTTGTTCACTTGAGGAAGGAGTTGTTTGTATCAGGGTCTCGTGTGTCCCAGGCTATCCTTAAACTTGCTCTGAAGCAGTGGTTTCTGGGATTGGAGGAGTATGCCACGTGCCCAGTGTATATGTGCTTGTGTTTGTATTTTAAATGTTTGTGTGCACTCAAATACTAGCACGTGGGATTGGTATATAGTTGTGCATGTGACTGTAACTGTTCATGCATAAGAGTCTGTGCATACTATAGGAACGTGATGAGGTGAGAATTTTTTGCAGGTTTTAACTGTGAATACTGAGTGTACTGTGTCAGTGTGCGTGTGATTTTGTGTCCTCCCTTGGGAAAAGGGATTCCCAGACCCGTAGGGTGGTAAGAGATCTACTCGGGGAATATCACTTACCCCTGACTCTACTCATGACTCTGCTTCCAGCCCCTCTCTCTTGTGAATTTCTGGGCCCTATTCATTATCCCAGGGATAACTTGAGGAATTTAAGGCAGTCACCCCTGGCTTGGAACCTATCACCAAAAAGCAGGAAATCTTCTCAGGAGCCCTCAGGTCAGGTAGGAATTCATATAAATGTTCCCAGGTTGAGGTCCAGAGGCACCTGAGGCTGGCTGAGTGCTTTGGCGAGACTGCCTACCAGCGGGCTCTGTGAGGTTCCATCGCCACCTGGTGGTTGGACTGAGATCTACTACTGGGGCTGAGTCAGGGACCCAGGGGCTTCAAGTCTCAGCCACCAGGGGACATCTTTGAGAGGAAGCTTGAAAATGTCCAAAGGACTAAGAGACCCAAGGGTGGTCTTCCTGGGTTCGAGAATAAATTGTGGACTGGGGTCATACTCTTTAGAGGAGGTGATCCCTAAGCTAAGAGGGCAGAGATGTGGAAACAGCCATGTTCTTCTCTCTATCTCCTCACATCTCTTGCTCTCCATCCCTCTACTCTGTCTAGTTCTGGTTCCCTACCCTCTCTTGCACCCTCTCTGGGACTGGGATACGGCATCTGCATTCCTCCTGCACCTCTTTGCGTGACCTGCTGGTGGGTGGCCTGTGGCATGACAGTCAGTCTGTCTGTCTCACCACCCCAGGCTGCAGGGTATGCTGAGAGTAATTGAGAGGCTTGCAGTGGCCTGCTCTCTATACCCCTGGGAGGTTCCAGGAGCCAGCTCATCAGCATCACCACCTCCCATGCGTGTCCCACCTCCTGGGCCAGGCTGGGACCTCACTGATAGCCCCTTTTCTCTTGATGTTTTTTCTAGATTTTGCGTGGGAGACAAATTCTTCCTGAAGAACAACATGATCTTGTGCCAGATGGACTATGAGGAGGGGCATCTCAATGGCACCTTTGAATCCCAAGTTCAGTAACGCCCAACATCTGGCCTCCAGGTCCATCTGTCCGTCTGCCCACCTGACCATCTGCCTGGCAGGCCGGCCGGCCAGCCACTCTGCCTGCGCGGGCTGGCCAGCCGCTGTCCTACAAGTTAGAACTTCATCCTCAACGTGAAGGTGGTTTTTCTCCACCACCGCCGCCCATTTCCGTGGGACCCTCCTGGGGCCAGGCTCGGCCTGTACAGTCTGTCTTCTGTATATAAATGGGAACATTTATTTTATGAGAAATGTAATGCGATTTTATTACTGGCGTGGATTAAACTTATGAATGTTTCCGGGGACATGACTGCATTGTTCACATTACTGACACAGAACCACACCTCCCCACCTTCTGCCTCTGGTGGGCAGGGCATGGAGAAGCAACCTCCAGCAGATGCTCTTGCCAACCAGGGGCAAACTAGTGTGGCTTTAGGGATCAGAAGATGGGAATTACCCAGAGTGTCCCGGCCACACGAGAAGTGGTGGAGGTATCCCTCTCTTCCTACACAGCGTACATCTTGGCCCTGTGCAAAGCCCTGAGAAGAGGGGTGCTGTGATGCTTTGTGTACCTTCAGCCCACTTCTCTGTCACCAGAACCCCTGGCAAAGTGACCAGATGGGGACCCAGTTCTGCCCTGCTTCACAGTTGGGCCCCAAATCCCAAGCCTCATATCATGACACTACCCTTCCCTTTCACAGCGACAGATAGTGTTTGTTGGGTCTGACCTGGATCCTAGTGTCTTGTTTATCAATCAAAACATTCTGTTTCCCTTGAGCCTGTCTATGCAGGCTGGAGACCGTCCGTCAGTCACTCAACAAACCTCAGTGTACTCCAAGTCTTAGCCTTATGCTTCTATTGGAGCTAACCCCAAGGGAACCAGGCCTGGGGTTGAGTCATTGATGAGACACAGTCTCTGCTCTCGAGAAGTCTGTCAGGGACCTGGAAGTCTGAAGCCCTAGTAGGGGACAGAAAAACCAGGAAAACTGATGGAGCAGCCAGGGAAGGCAGAATGCTTCTGGGGAGAACTGAAATGGGCGCAGCAGACATGGGTCGTGATGACTCTCGAAAGTTGGGGACAGAGGAGCCAATGGACACACTCTCAGACAGACACAAGTGTGGACAGGCAGGAAAGATGGGCAGGCAAGCCAGCAGGCCGTCAGCCCAAGCCAGAAGAGAGCCAGACCTGTGGCTGGCAGTCAGACAGGCATTTCTGTCAGCCTGGCTGAGCTGGGCTCACCTAGGGTAGCAAGAATAATGGCACAGTGCTGGGTATAGAGCCTGGCATGGAGCAGTGTATGGGTGTCAGCGAGAAGCCCAGTCAGGGAAGGCTGTGTGGGCAGGCTCTCCACCCAGACCCTTCTGCTTCTCTTCCTCGGGGTCCATTTCCCACGTAGCCAGGAGCCCAGTGCTAAAGGAGCTGGCTATGGCCTTAGGCTATGGCTGCCCCTCCCATGTCTAGGCCTACCCCTACATTCTGAAGTGTGGAGACAAGGCCCGCAGATTCCCGGAAGAGACTGCTTCTAGTCCTGGGTATGTGGAGCAAGGATCATGGTGTAGAAGTTCTCTGTGAAGGAACGACCCATGTATGTGTAAGAATAGAAAGAGAAAGAGAGTGGGCCTGGCTGTAGGATTGTGTGTGTGTGTGTGTGTGTGTGTGTGTGTGTGTGTGTGTGTGTGTGTGTGTGTGTGTGTTTGAGGTACCAACAGTGTGACTGACAGTGGACAATGGGGAATGAGATTGAGTATATGCAGAGATGGGAGGATTGCAGTCTACGAAGAGCAGTTTTCTCTCTCAACATGAAAAAGCAGATTTCTTTCCTGAATGGTGGCACAATTGTCAGTGCCAGACCCTCTGTGGGCTCTTGGGGGCCTAGGAGGCCTACCCCAAAGGCCTGACTCCTAACTTCAGAGTTTGCTGCAGATAAAGTTGTAACACAAGTTAATTACATGGTTATGGAGAGATAACGGAGCCACTCAAATGCAGTTTCTGGGCAATTACAATTGTTTCCAACAGAGTTACCATATTGCAGCCATGAAATAGCATGTCATTCTGCGGTAATTATGTAATTAACTTGTCTCACCACTCTAGGTTGCACAACAATTAATTCACTCACAATAAGATAGACTCAAAATCAAACAGGCTGCATTTGAAAGCCCCCAGTAGAGGAGCTGGTCTTCTAAGAAGGCCCCAAACCTTTTCTGTCCACCCGCAGACCTTATCAGGGGCCTTCCCCAGCTCCATGTGCCTGAAACACACCAAGCCCAGAGTTATAGAACCAATTTATTGCTCTCTTACCACTCAGCCCAGGAAGTAAGAATGATCCAATTTCTAGGTGAGCCAAGAGACCCAGATCTACACTGTGAAGTGCTGTGCTGACTGACTGAGCTGGCATCGCCATGCTGGCTGCTGTGGGGGTCTGAGTAGATTACACCTCACCAGGAAGCCCCATGTCAGTCCACAGATTGTCTGAAGGCAAACTATGCTGGCCTGGCTTCAACCATGTGAAGCCCGTGGTGGGGGGCATTGCTCGTAGGACAACTGAAGAAAGACTTTAGTGGTACTTGGGTGATTTAGGAAAAGTTTATCCTCCCAACTCTAGCCACTGAGTGCAGTGTGTAAGTTGTCCTAGGCCTGCTTTCCTTGGGGACTGCAGTCCACTGATGATTGGGGGTCAGGGATAGAGAGAGCTGAGCAGAAGCATTGGAGGCTATATCAGGTCTAGCCTGGGGCATATAGTCCTTGAGCTATGGACTGACTTTGCACTACACACAAAATCCTTCCACAGCCAGCCCCATATGTGTAGGAGGGATCCATCTTCCCTCCCTGGCTTCCTTGATGTCAGAAATACCATCACAGAGCTTCTGGGCCCCTATATGGTGGAAGCTGTTCATCTCTCAGGTCATTGATCTGAAGCTTACCCACAGGGAAGTGCTCAGAAAGAACCCTGATTCCAATGTTGACGCTGCCTGTCATGAAATCTCAGCTGGGTCTTCTCTCCAGGATCCGACCACAATCACCTTTCGTGCAGGAAGTACTGACAAAACCCACATGACGGTCCTGCCTGCGAGAACTCATCTATGAAAGGATGATGGCTTTTCTCAGTCCTGCCCTCAGAGGCCATTCCTGACCAAGCTAACTAAACCCGGCACCGAGTGATCCCCAGAACCACCTACCTGGTATACCAAGTGAGGGTGGGCCCAGAAGAGAGCCTTCCTAGCTGCAACTGTTCATCGCCCACAGAGAAAATGCCACACAGAGAATGGTGGCGCTGAGTCAATATTTAGCTATCTTTTTACCTTTAAAGCTCGAATTTCCTGAAAATGAATGAATATAGATGAGCTGATATGAAGATATGAAGATAGGTAGGTTCAGGAAAATATTTGGTCAAGCTTGGTTTATCATGAGAGAATAATCATAAGAAACACATGAGCATGCATGCACACACACACACACACACACACACACACACACACACACACACACACACACCCCAGGAAAGAATTACTTTAATCAGGATCCACCGCCACTCTTTATCTCTGCATGACATCCTGGGTATAGGCTCTTGTACTGCGTTAGCATATCCAGGGTCTCAGTTTCTTGTCCCTGGGCCAGGGAGACAAAAGGGTGTCCCAGATCTTCTCAGACTGTTGGTGCCACCAAAGTAAATTACTTTGGAGCTCTTGACATCCTTTTTGTCACCCGTCGGGAGCCGGCCCATCCTTCCCATGGTTTTGTCTTTAAATTCATAGCACTCTTAGCCCTGCTACCATATTTAGATTCTCTTAAGCTCTTGTATGTCCAACATGGACTCCTAGCTGTGTCCAGAGTTCAAATAGTAAGCTTCGTGTCGAACGTCTTTCTAGCTCTTTAGACACTTGCATCCTCTCCTTAGAGCTTGGGACATCCCTTGATGGCATTCCTTGTTCTTGGGTTCTACCTTCTTGACGCTCCAGGGTTGGGTCAGACCAGAAAGAAGGCAGTTGCTGTTCACAGCTGTAGAAGGAAGTCTGATGAGGGGGCCAGGCACTTGGGAAAGAAGTAGTCTTTAAACCCCATTCCCAGCGGGGCTGTGCCGAACAGTCTTACATTCATCGTGGACTCTCCCAGGTGGTTTTTGTTCTGGGCACCACTCGTCCATGAGAGCTGGTGGAAGCCCTCTGTGCTGCTGATCTTTCCCCAAACACCCATTTCCCCTTCTCATCAGGCTGCCCACCTATGGAAGGCTCCCAGCGGATGCTGCAAGACTGATTCTCTGAGTTCATGCATTTCGAGCCCAGCAAAAGCAAGTACCCAATTATCCCTCCTGAACCTGGTCTTGACAGAGAATTCAAGAACTCTTGAGGGCTTGGATTCCTTTGTCATGTTGTAGCCCTGTGTGGTGGTAGCAGTTCTTCTCCGAGGGAGGAGATCGTACCTGGATGTTACAGATTCTGGCTTGAGTCTGCTCTTTGATAGGGTTTGGTTGAGGGACTGAAATTTCCAGTTTGGACAAATTTGTCTCTCAAAGCTGAAAGATGTTTGCTGGGGGCAGCGGCTAAGGCAGGTACTGGGTTGTATCTTCTGATGTAATGGGTCTCCCCACTGCATTTGGGGACCAAAAAGACTCTTCCTATGGAGAACTCAGAGGGCACCAAAGAATCTCAAGGCTCCCCTTTTGTCTCAGCTTCTCTGTTCATCTGCCACCCCATGTCGTAGGTGCTATCTAGGGCCTGACACAGACAGAACAGAACAAAAAGAGATGAGAAGGAATATGAGATGGCGTCCGGCATGGTGGCACACACCTGCCTTCCCAGCACATAAGAAATAGAGGCAGAAGGATTCAAAGTTTATTGTCATCATTAGCTACACAGTGAGTTCAAGGCCAGCCTGAGCTTTTCTGTCTCATAAACACAAAAGAGAGGCATGGGGGAGGGGAGAACAATAGGAGGTGGGGGAGGAAACAAGGTGAAGAGAGCAGGCATGGGAGAAGTGTCCAGAAAGAAGTTTCTTTCTTTTTTTGAAAATTTTATTGAATATTTTTTATATTTACATTTCCCTAGGTCCCCCCCTCTCCCTTCTCTCCTCTCCCTGTTTCCATGGGGATGCTCCCCCTCCCACCCACCCACTCCTACTTCAACACCCTGGCATTCCCCTACACTGGAGAAACGAGCCTTCACAG
>NC_141534.1:175025000-175125000 GCF_021556685.1 Rattus norvegicus | reverse complement strand
TAGCAGAGGATGGCCTTATTGCTCACTGATGGGAGGAGAAGCCCTTGGTTCTGCCAAGGCTGGACTCCTCCCCCAGTGCAGGGGAATGTCAAGGTAGGGAGGTGGGAAGGGGGTGGTTTGGGAGGGGGAACGCCCCTGTAGAAAAGGGGGAAAGGATAGAAGGTTTATGAATGGGAAACCAGGGAAAGGGAATAACATTTGAAATATAAACAAAAAACATTCAATAAAAAAATAACGAAATTAAAAAAAGAGAGATGGAAGATAGAATCTCAGGTGTTGAAGATATAATAGAGAAAAAAGTAGAACTATCAGTCAAAGAAAATGTTAAATCTAAACCTGGACTTTCAGGGTGGGATAAAAACGAAAGTGCAAGAAAAGATCTAAGATCTAAGAATAATAGAGATAAAAGAAAGAAAATTAAAATAACCCGATTCAAAGATCTAGACATTATTTTCTACAAAATTATAGAAGAAAATTTCCTAACATTAAGAAAGAGGGGCATATAAAGATATAAAAAGCATATAAAATGCCAAGTAGACTGCACCAGAAAAGAGGTTTCCCTCTCCATATAATAATCAAGCACAAAATGAATAGAACAAAAAAAAAAGCATATCAAAAGCTGCAGTGAAAAAAGGAGTAGCATATGAACACAGACCAGTAAGAAGCACATCTGACTTCACAATGGAGATTCTAAAAGGACGAATGGCCTAGACAGGTGTTCTAAAGACTCTAAGATATCACAGATACCAGTGCACAATATTATATCCAGCAAAACTTTCATCATCATAGATTCCTTTCATTTCTAGGAGACGGTCTCATAGTTGACTTTTTGATCCTCTTACTATTACAATCATTCAAACCCTCTTTCAAGATGTTCACTAAGGCTAAGGTATAGAATTTATGTTATACACATACCCATCGGGCTAAAATCCCCACAATCACTTAAAGTCTGTAGTATAACCAGTTCTGTTTTTCTGTAATAGTCTCCATCTGCTGCAAAGAGAAATTTCACTGGTGTTTAGAGAGACTTTCACTTATCTGATGGTATAAACATAAGCTGTAGAATGCAGTTTGGAATTTTGCTGATTTAATAAAGTGGCAGTAGCAAATTCTCCTCTAAGATGTATGCATCCTGGATTCATGGTTAGGTCTCTAACATCATGCATATTTTGCTTCCTGATGATTAGGCTACTGGGAGAGTTAGAAATATTGTCTCTGGAAAGAGCACTCAAATTTGTTATTTAAATCAAAATGGTCAGCGTCGAAATCATACACACTTAAGCAATAGTAAGCGAACTCAGCAGGTCATATGTACATATTTATGCTCTTTAATATAACTAACAACAAAAATCAAAGAGAAACGGATCATCAGTTTGAAAGGGAGTAGAAGAGTTGAAGAGTTGGAGAGGTTAGAAGAAGAAAAAAGAGAGGGAGGCAATATAATGTTTTAATTAAAATAAAAGTATTCTGGGAAAATATGGCACAAAACACAAAATCTATGATAAATGAAAGCAGTGAATGCAACTTCCTCAAGCATCTCAACAGTAGCTCTCAGGAGAATGTACAACAGAAAACATGCTTCTCCAGTTGAAATAAGATCAAGTCAAAGGGACTGTGCTTAACAAGATTCAAGGTGTTTGAACATGATTTCAATAGCACGAGGGTAAAATCAGTCTTGGTTCTGGAATAACATGTTAAGTGAGGCTCCTGAGTTAGGTGTTAATGCAATTTGTCCTTCACACTACTTTCCATGTTTGATATTCATTGTCTAGAGGATTCTCCACTGAAGTATAAATTTCTTAAGACGTTCAGTTTCCTAAACCTATCTACAGCATTCAACCAGTTTCTAGAATACAACAAATATTCAACCCATATTTTTGCAAAGAAAGAGTGAATGATTTTCTTAAATCTGGTTGTGAAAGCTCATTGGTTATAATCATCAAAAATATACATTAACATTCAAAGTGATCTGAGTCAGAATTCTAAGTTAATTATGACCTGTGCCATGAATGCATTTAGAAAAGTAGTTTAAATTCAACCTCTCCTCACTGTCATCTATAAAAAGAAGATTGTATGTATGGATGTGTATGTAAACAATTATTTTTGATTGAATTTTATTTACATTTCAAAGGTTATCCTCTTTCCCCCACCCAACCACCCACACCTTCCTGCCTTCCCACCTCCCCTCCATGACATTTTCGTACACTGGGGGCTCCAGCCTTGGCAGGACCAAGGGCTTCTCCTCTCTTTGGTGCCCAACAAGGACATCCTCTGCTTACATATACAGCTGGAGTCATTGGTCTGTCCATGTGTACTCTTTGAATGGTGGTTTAGTCCCCGAAAGATCTGGTTGATTGATATTGTTATTCTTATGGGGTTGCAAACCCCTTCAGCTCTTTCAATACCTTCTCTAACTCCTCCAGTGGGGACCTAGTTCTTCATGTGAGTCCAGGTGCCAGCATGCCATAGTACATATATAATGGATAGAACTCAATGTTACTCTCTTTCCTGATTTGCCAAAGTTTGATACAGGGTCTCTTCTTCGATCCATTGCTCTCTACCCAGACTAGTGTACCAGGGTTTTTCAGTAATGATCTTGTCTCTACCTCTCCTCTGCCAATGGGGTCAAAAGACACTTTGAATGAAAGCTGACTGATGATCAGTGGTCAACCACTTTTATCAAGGTAATATCAAGGGCACAGAGTAGAACTTAATGAAAGTTAAGATTATCAATAGACTTTAAAGGACTCTTCAGGTAGAGAATCACTGAGCCGTCTTTTCTCCCTTATAGTACATATGTTTTACCAGCTGTCATTTGTCTGAGGTATGCATTATGAAATATTAGCTCTTATCTTGAAAACATCAATCCCTATTTTTTGCATTACTTTCTAGGTGAAACTTATATTTTACACTCTTGCCTATAAAAATTATGGTGACCTCAAATAATTATTCAATTTTGCATCTCATCCCTCCCTAGATCATCCAAAGAATCTATCTAATAGAGTATGCTACATCAACCACTAAACTACTAAAAGAAAAATCAGGGCACAAAAATAAAAAGAGACAAAATAGTTCACTTTTATACTACATTTAATATCTTCCAACATGAACTAACATGAATCAAATATCAACTCTAACAGTTTACCTAATATTATTTATATATGATCTAGTATCACCCATTATTACCAAGTGAAAGTGCATTAATGTTCACATAAAGAGGAAAGCAAGATATTACTTGAGATTGATGGACTCCTTGAAAATTCTCTCTCTCTCTCTCTCTCTCTCTCTCTCTCTCTCTCTCTCTCTGTCTCTCTCTCTTTCTCTCTCTCTGTCTCTCTCTCTGTGTATGTATGTATGTGTGTGTTTGTGTGAAATTAACTTCTCAGTACTCACTATGAATGATGTAATAATCCCTGATGCATTGAATTCACACTGGAATTCAAACACTCTTCAGGGACTTATCCTCAGTGACAAACAATGACAGTAGAAACAATTTTGCTGCTATAAAATCATAGTAACTTTTAACTTCTTACTTTGAAATGAACTTTTATTTCAAGAGGTAAGATTTTTCTTTATTTTGCTGGAAAATAGATATTTTATTCTTAGAAATTGAATTATATTTACAAGCATGGTATAGAAAGGAGTCAAAGAAATCAAGCAATTTATGTAACAAGGAAAATAAACATTACGATATAAACTTATATTTACATAGGCAAATTATTCAGAATGACTGTTTTTTGCCTTAAGAAAACAAATGATTTTTATCATTCAATACACCCTGATCACAGTTTCTCCTCCCTTCACTCTTCCAAGATACACTGCAGTTTTCAAAGATTCCTTACTAATCTATCCATTAGTAAGACCAGAAACCAACCTTCAAAGATGTACACATGTAGCATTCAGACAAAAGACTAAAAGGTTCAATACCTTTTAAATGCTTTGGTTTCTTGATGTAGGTGGATATCTTGTGCAAAGACCTGTTTTGTGAAATTTCCAGCATCATAGACACTGGACAGATAAAAATGTAAATATAAAATGTGAGCGATGAGAAATAATCTGCCTCTTGTTGTTTGAAGCTAGAGACTTCTCTTAACATCTCTCAGTTTGAATTTTTATAGAGCAGTGACCTCCTTTGAAATTTGAGTGAATTAATTAAATCACAATACAGTTAATAATCTCTGTGACACTGAGAAACGATTTTATGAGCTTTAATAAAAAAGATAATAATGTGATAAAATTCATATTTTATATGATGAATTTGATATTTAAGTTATTTTAAAGACAATGATTTATTTAAAATTAATTAACACATTTAATGAGCTTAAACAGGAAGTTACATTTATAAAACTTCTGTGATCACTAATCTACTTCTTCTCAATCCTAAAAAGGACTTTATCATCTTTGTAAAAGTTAAAGACATGACCTTATTTATAGAATTATAGAATTTATAGATTGATAGACCAGTGTCAACAACAAAGTATCTCTGTATGAATTAGTCATTGGAAACCTGAAAGTCAACATGCTGTCTGTCCTTAAATGTATGTTCCCTCAAGTGCATGGTCAATCTTTATTAATAGTATGATTACTAAAATAAATATACTTAGTCCAAACTGCCTTATGTTCATTTCTAATTCTCTTTTTAAAGTTTTGCTGTTTTATTCTTTTGTGTATGAGTGTTGCATGCATGTGGGCATACATGTGCACCAAAGGCATGACTAGTGTCTATGAACCCCAGAAGAGTTCACTGGATCCCCAGAACTGGAACTACAGACTGCAATGAGAAACACTGTGAATGCTAGAGATCAAATCTGGTTTTTCTGCAAGTACAAAAAGTACTCTTAACAATTGAACCACTTCTTCACCCCCATTTTTGTTATTTCTTTATGTACATATTCATATATATATATATGTATATATTCATATATATATTACTTCATTCTGTAAATTGAAAGTGAATAAAAAAATAAGTTAATTTTTCACAAACATAAAAATAAAAACATTTTAAATCCTGTGCTGGTGATTTAGTAAGCATTCAGTAAAGTTAGCCATTAAATAATGATATGTTTTTAGATTTTAATCCTTTGTTACATTTATAATACATAGACTATTATTGAAATTCATATTATATTTATCTGTTCATTTGTGTCAAGAGAATGGTATATGAAAAATACCTTATGTGTGAATGCCAAAGAACAACATTGAGGAGTTGTTTCTCTCCTCCCATCATCTGAGTACCAGCAATTGAACTCTGGCTGTCAGGTGTCAGGCTTGGTGGCAAGAATCTTTATGTAAAAAGTTATCTCACCAGGCTAAGCCCTAAAATTTTAAATATACTCCTTGTTAATAATTAAGTATGTAGTATTAAAAATAAATGTAAATAAATGCTATATATTATTTTTAACATATTAGAATTTCTGCTTAAACAATTTCCAAGGTCTTATATTGCACAAATATATAAACAATGAAAACCTTGAGTAACAACATCCATTGTTGGTCTAATTTTTGAGCAATATATTAGTTTGTAATGCTCTACATGTCTGTATTAAATAAAATGAACCATGCTATTTATAAATCTCTTCTTGTTCTGTCTCATTTACAGATTTTACCTGGCAACAGCTGCACTGCCCCATGGCTTGCCTAGAGGATGGGAACCACACTGTGGTGACAGAGTTTATTTTATTGGGCTTAACAGACAATCTAGTCCTTAAAGTTATCCTGTTCACAATTATCCTGTGCATCTACCTGGTTACCATGTCTGGGAATCTCAGCACCATCCTTCTCATCAGAGTCTCTTCCCAGCTCCATCACCCCATGTACTTTTTTCTCAGCCACTTGGCTTCTGTTGACATTGGCTATTCATCTTCTGTCACACCTAATATGCTTGCCAACTTCCTGGTAACACAAAATACCATCTCCTACATTGGATGTGGCATACAGCTCAGCTTAGTTGATTTCTTTGGGACAGCTGAATGCTTCCTTCTGGCTGCCATGGCTTATGATCGCTTCATGGCAATCTGTCATCCACTGTTTTATTCCACCAAAATGTCCCCACAAGTCTGTGTTCAGTTGGTTTTGGGATCTTATATAGGAGGTCTTCTCAATGCTTCCTTTGCTATGGCTTTCTTTTTTTCTTTTCTCTTCTGTGGACCAAATATAATCAACCATTTTTTCTGTGATTTTGCTCCTGTGATTGAGCTCTCCTGTTCTGACATCAGTGTCTCTGTAGTTGTTACCTCATTTTCTGCTGGCACAGTTACTATGCTAACAGTGTTTGTCATAGCCATTTCCTATACCTACATCCTCATCACCATCCTAAAGATGCGCTCCACTGAAGGTCGACACAAGGCCTTCTCCACCTGTACCTCCCACCTCACTGCAGTTACTCTATTCTACGGGACCGTCACGTTCATTTATGTGATGCCAAAGTCCACCTTCTCCACTGACCAGAACAAGGTAGTGTCTGTGTTCTACATGGTGGTAATCCCCATGTTAAACCCCCTCATCTATAGTCTCAGGAATAATGAGATTAAGGGTGCTCTGAGAAGACAGCTTGGGAGAAAAATATTCTCTTAGAGTGATACATTGTTTTGTCAAACAATACAATAAGAGCCATTGTGCATGGTCAATATGACTACAATCTGACATTTGGTTACTAGCTTTCTTCTTACTCTTTTGCCTGTCTTCTCTTTTTCCTCCCAGGATGTATAGATATGTTATTTCATTACAATTACTCTTTTGTGTTTTCACATCTGTCATTGAGAGTTTTATACAAAGTTTTTGGTTTGCTTTCACCCTCTTTCCCCAATTCCCCAAAGTACTATAGATCTATATCTCAACTCCATCTTCTTTTCTTGTCTGATAGTACTTGTTCTGTCTGCATATACTTTTGTGTGTAGGCATCTACTGGAGCTTGGTTATCCTACCAAAGGACAAACCCTTAAATACAATTGTCTCTCCTCATCTCAGATATCAACTGTGCCCAGCTCCCAGCTCCATGCTGAGATTTTTGTTTGGTTTGAGTTCATACACACTGACACAGCGACCATGAGTTCATATCTACTTCCATGATCATGTGTCTGAAAAAAATTGTTATCATTCACAGGTTTCCTTGTAACCATCCACAATCTCTGGCTCTTTTAATCTTTCCCTTCCTTGACAATGACTCCTTTGCTTATAAATGAGAGGGGAGTGATATGGATATCTCATTTAGAGCTATGCCTTCCTCTGTCTCTGGTTCTCTGAACATTGACGAGAAGAAAGATGCTTCTCTGATGAAAGTTGGAAATGTCTTAATCTATGAGTACAATGACAATCATTGCAAAGTTGTTTAATACTATGTTCATTTAGTAGAAAAAAATTGTTTGTGTATTCCTTGCTAGGGCTTTCAATATGTCTAGAGCATATTTGGCACCAAGAGTGGCATGATGTGTGGGTTTCATCTTCTAGAGCTAGCCTTAGATCCCATTGATAGCTGTTTAATCCCATAACATTCGTGTCACTATAGCACATATAGTAGGCATGTATTTCCAGGCTAGTGGTTGTGGTAGTTTATAGCGCTCTTAAGACAGTTGTCTGTACAACACATATATAATTTAGAAACATTGTTGTGTTAGGCTATTTGTATTGAAATAATACCTTCCATTGCATTCAGAATAGAATCCAGATACTCTTTTATTTTCCATGAAATGTTAATTAAATTATTCTGAGTTGACTTTTCTTTCATGAGGCTATGAGGATAAGTGCACTTGCTTTTTGTCATCTGGCAATTTTAGCCCACTTTTTATACATACAAGCCCATCTCATTTTTGTGCTCTAATATCACTTACCCATGGGAATTTCTTTGCTAGCTTTCATAAGCTAATATAACCCATCTCTACCATTCCTAACTTTAACATTAATATTAGTTCTATTCTTTTTCTCCTATGTTCTAAGATTTAAATGTTAACTTTTTGTTTGGTAACATTTCTTTGGAATCTACTTGCTATCAGGATATAATACTCAAGAAATACATCTACATGGAATGAATGGCTTAATGTTTATTCTGTAATTACCTGTAAAACAATGCCAATATGGTATGTTTCAGAATGAATTTTAAGTTGTCATGGTAGACATTACCATCCTTTTTATGATTATATATTTAATTAACTATGGATAAAGATAAAATTTAAGTTCTTTTTTTCCCATCGTTATTAAATTGGGTACTTCTTATTTACATTATAAATGTTATTCCCTTTCCCGGTTATCATGCCAACATCTCCAACCCTTCCCCCTCCTTTTCTATATGGGTGTTCCCTTCCCAATACTCCCCCCATTGCTTCTCCCCACGAAGAATCCCGTTCACTGGGGGTCCAGCCTTGGCAGGACCAAGGGCTTCCCCTTCCATTGGTGCTCTTACTAGGCTATCCATTGCTACCTATGCAATTGGAGCCCAGGGTCAGTCCATGTATATATAGTCTTTAGGTAGTGGCTTAGTCCCTGGAAGCTCTGAATGGTTGGCATTGTTGTTCATAAGGGGTCTCAAGCCCCTTCAGTTCTTTCAGTCCTTTCTCTGATTCCTTCAATGGGGATCCAGTTCTCAGTTCAGTGGTTTGCTGCTGGCATTCGCCTATGTATTTGCCGTATTCTGGCTGTGTCTCTCAGGAGAGATCTACTTCTGGTTCCTGTCAGCCAGCACTTCTTTGCTTCATCCATCTTCTCTAGTTTGGTGACTGTATATGTATGGACCACATGTGGGAGAGGCTCTGGATGGGCATTCCTTCAGTCTCTGTTCTAAACTTTGCATCCCTACTCCCTCCCAAGAGTATTCTTGTTCCTCTTTTAAAGAAGGAGTAAAGCATCCGGATTTAGGTCATCCTTCTTGAGTTTCATTTGTTCTGTGCATCTAGGGTAATTCGAGCATTTGGGTTAATATCCACTTATCAATGAGTGCATACCATGTGTGTTTTTCTGTGATTGGGTTACCTCGCTCAGGATGATATTTTCCAGTTCCAACCATTTGCCTATGAATTTCATAAAGTCATTTTTTATAGCTGACTAGTATTCCACTGTGTAAATGTATAGCATTTTGTGTATCCATTCCTCTGTTGAAGAGTATCTGGGTTCTTTCCAGCTTCTGGCTATTATAAATAGGCTGCTATGAACATAGTGGAGCGTGTGTCTTTGTTAAATGTTGGAGCATCTTTTGGGTATATGCCCAAGAGGGATATAGCTGGGTCCTCAGGTAGTTCAATGTCCAACTTTCTGAGGAGCCTCCAGACTGATTTCCAGAATGGTTGTACCAGTCTGCAATCCCACCAACAGTGGAGGAGTGTTCCTCTTTCTCCACATCCTTGCCAGCATCTGCTGTTGCCAGAGTGTTTTATCTTAGCCATTCTGACTGGTATGAGGTGGAATTTCAGTGTTGTTTTGATTTGCATTTCCCTTATGACTAAAGATGTTGAACATTTCTTTAGGTGCTTATCAGCCATTCAGCATTCCTCAGCTGTGAATTATTTGTTTGGCTCTGAACCCCATTTTTAATAGGGTTATTTGTCTCTCTGCAGTCTAACTTCCTGAGTTCTTTGTATATTTTGGATATAAGCCCTGTATCAGTTGTAGGATTGGTAAAGATCTTTTCCCAATCTGTTGGTTGTCAGTTTGTCCTAACAACAGTGTCCTTTGCCTTAATATCCCATTTCTGTTTTCTTCCTAGCCTATCCTCAAACATATTAAGAAAGATCTGGAAATCTTCCCAGATATGTTTTCATGGGTCCTTAATTTATTATTTCTCAATAATTCAACTCAGCTAACATATTATATAAGATATATAAAACACTTGAATGTTCTGAGTTCAGAGATGTGGATTTAGTGTTTATGAGGAAGTTAGTCTTCATATTCAAGAGTTTTGTTGACATAACTAATGATGTAAGGTCTTGTGGAGTAGTTTGGCCTGACACTTTTACCAGACACATTGAGATGCTTGTCAAGTGATAAAGACTAGAAATAATGTATGAGAAGTGATTTGTATACAGCTACCAGAATGAGTGTTGTCAAGATAAAGTAGGAAAAGTGGGAAAAGCAATACCACCAAGCCTGATAATTTGGCTTTTTAATCCTAGAGACCTACATGATAGAATTAATGAACTGTGAACTGACTCCCATTAGTCGTGTGCTTTCTCCCCCCCACCTCTCTGAATTTCAGAGAAAACAAATTAAAGAAACAGACAAAATATAAGACATGGGGATATAGGCTAGAATTACTAGTAGATTAGGATTGTGAATGAACTGGATAAATATCTCATTTAATAAGAATACATTCCACTTTTTCAGGGTATCTGAGTTCAGTTCTTAACACCTATATTGTGAGTGAAAAACATCTACAATACCAAGTCTATGGGATTCAACACATTCTTTTGCCTTCTAAAGGGACCTGGAATTCGTATGGTGCACATCCTGAATATAAGCCACTCATACACATAAAAAGTAAAAGTAAAATAATCCATTTAAAAATAAAAAGAGAGGATATTGTAGAGAGCTGGTCTATATGAACTTAAGGAATCTATCTCCTTTACTCAGTATTGAATTGACAGTGTCTTTTCCTATGATAGTAATGGCCATAGTGTTAGTAGCAGTTTTTATTGATATACACATTAGTGTCTCTTTCTCTTCTGTACTAGGAAATTTCAACAGAACAGAATAAACTGCAGCACCCATTCAAAATGTCTGGGTCATGGGAGTCATAACAGACCCTCCTCTTTGATTGATTGACCCTAATAGTTAGAAAGGTCTATTAGCTAATATTTTAGTCTGTAGAGTCCTTATTTTCCGTGTCTCTACAAAACTGTCTTGTGTGGTCTCTGCTTCCTAGTGACCTAGAGTTTGCTTCCTAGTGACACTTTTGAAATAATAGGTGTTAAATTTATCTAAACACATCTAACCACTTTATTATCCTGTATGTATTCTTTTAGTATAAATATGAGTTTGCATGTAAGTTTTAGTTCCCTAAAACCTAGTTCCAGTGGACACATATGTAATCTCTTCTCCTATTCAACCCAAGTCTCCTTCTTTACTTTTATCAATAGTAAATATATATCTCATGTTTGGTGCAGTATATCTGTTGTGAAATTTACTATTTTACTAATGATATTAATTAAATGGAAATACTATTATATGTACCGCCAAATTAAAATAACTAAATGAATTATGAGACATTTTGAAAGTTACAAATTCAGAAAGGGTGTGGACCCAGAGGGGAAGGAAGGTGGAGGGGAACTTAAAGGAATAGAGGAATGGGAAACTAAAATCAGGACATACTGTATGAGAAAAGTTGATTTTCAAAAAATGGATAAACGACAGAAAGAAAACAATGAAAGGAAAGAAAGAGATCTTTCAGACATTGGACCACTGCAGACCAGGCAGCATACACTGGCTGAAATGAGCAAAGAACTTCTTGATCTGGGTTTATTCCGAGAAGATGCATCTAACCCTCAAGAGATTGGAGGCCACAGGGAGTTTACAGGTCTGGTGGAGTGATGGGTCGGGGGGGGGGGCGAGCCTCCTTGTGGAGACAGGGGTTGGGGAGGAGGTATGGGATGGAGAAGAGTCAGAGGGTGGACTGGGAGGGGTATAAAATATGGAGTGTAAAAAAGAGATTAAATAAAATTAAAAAGAAAGAAGGGAGGAAGGAAGAAAGAAAGCAAGCAAGCATAAATGAATGAAAAGAAAGAATGTAAGAAAAGAAAGAGGTTTCAACACTCATCCAACTTCTTTACCCAGCCAAATTCTGCATATTCTTCTTCAAGGTCTAGTCTGGTGAGTCTTCCTTACCCTCAACATGGAATAGATTTCTCTTTAGCTAAAAAAAAAAAAAAAAAAAAACAAAAAAAACAAAAAAAAAACAAACACAATGTCATAGGATTTATAATCAATAGATCTTAGTCAAAACTGTTATGATATAGTGGGTATAAATAACATATGACATGAATAAGAGAAAATTCTGACACTGAAAAAATGGTCTACATGTCAGTTATTAGGAGATCTAACAGAAGTTTAAAGAAAATGCTAATAAAACAGAATGGTATATGAGATTTCTCAGAGATAGATTAAGTAACGCTTTATTAACTTTAAATTTTTAAAATACCTATGAGACAAATAACATACCTGTTGAAAAACAGTGAGTTTTAGAAAAGACTGCTGGAATGAACCAGCACATATATTACAAGGATGTGCAAATGTCAGATTGGAAGTTAATAAATGTCTTGCGTTGTGGGAAAGGTAATGACTCTGTTTGCACAGGAAGCAAGAAAGTTATAGGTTCTTTCAAAATGATTAATGATTAGACTCGACTGAGGTAGACAGCCTGAAAATGCTGGCTGCAGACATGAAGAGATCCAGACAAACAACAAAATAGATGGAAATGTGATCCCTCTACATGGAAATGGATTTGAGTTGTTGTTTCTAACTGAGACATCAATGTTTCTGTAGTAGCTAGCAAATCATGCTGTCATCAGAGTCATCATGACTTATTATATACCATCCTCTCATATGGCATGTAGGAAGTTATAATTCCAAACAGATTTGCTAAATTTGATGCCTTCCACCTGCTTAAACAGAGAGCAGAGGATCATCTTTAGTTGATTTGTGCACACCACAGATTCCACACATGTGATAATACAGAAATGTACATTACTTTTAAAAGTTTGTGTCTTCAGAAGAAAAGGACCAGACACAAATGAAGACAAGAGAAGTAGCCCAGGTGATCCACTCTTACAGACTGCCTCATTTGCTGCATCCAGGACTAAAGAGGCAATTTCGGTTTCTTAGGAGACTCAAATATGTTTTAATGATGCTTTGCTAGGGCAGACAGGAGAAATAATTGTCTGCTAAAGTTGACATAGGTGAAAGAATGTTTTGGTATAGCAAACATATGAAAGAACACATGATGATTAGAAAGAATATTAAAGTGAATCCACAGAGAGTGGTGGCTCAAACATGGGTTTGCTTTGCTCAAACTCACTAGTTTCACTGACATGCAAACATTGATTCATCTTGCAGTTGATTGTTGAGCTCTTCTTGTTGTGACTTCATAGAGAGAAACTCACCTCTACAGGAGCTTCTCTATCTCTGTTAAGTGATTTTAGTTTTCAGCAGCGCCATTTGTTCTTTCAGGCTTTAGTTTTTCTAATTGCTTTCTAGAACAGTTTTTTTCCCCCTTGGCTAACAGAAAACAAATATCTCATATTGTTTTTACCTAGTCCTGAGCAAGGTTCTTTAGTCAGCTTTCTAACAGTAAGGAATTGCCTCACAAATTTCAGGATGACCTACATTCATAAGCCCTGTGTCTGTTCCTCCAACATCTACATACAGGAAACTTTCTCTCTAGATTATCATTAAAGAAAAACTTATTCTTAGGAACTGTTTGTCCACAGTCTTTCAGGAAATGACCTGATCTTTGGCAGCCACAGCAATGGACATATTGTGTTTTATGTCTTTTGTAATTGTTCAACCATATCTGAATTATGAGCATTATATTCACTGTATGCAGTAGTTTTAATCCACTCACGAATAGGCAAAGATCTTGTATTTATAAGTCTAATAGCCATTTTGCATTCAACATTAGCATTTTCAAAGGCTAGAGATTCAATTTAAAATTCTCTAGCATTTGGATTGAATATTTTTCTATTTAGAGCTGAGGTTAATCTTTGTAAAAAGTCAGTGAAAGATTCATCTGAACCATGAGTTATATTTGTAAAGGATTCAGATCATCCCTGTTTTTCCACCTTGGCCCAAAGCTTTTTTTTTTTTTTTTTTTTTTTTATTAACTTGAGTATTTCTTTTTTTTTTTAATTGATAACATTATCTTTATTTATTTATTTTTATTAACTTGAGTATTTCTTATATACATTTCAAGTGTTATTCCCTTTCCCGGTTTCCGGGCAAATCCCCCTCCCCCCTCCCCTTCCTTATGGGTGTTCCCCTCCCAACCCTCCCCCCATTGCCGCCCTCCCCCCATAGTCTAGTTCACTGGGGGTTCAGTCTTAGCAGGACCCAGGGCTTCCCCTTCCACTGGTGCTCTTACTAGGATATTCATTGCTACCTATGGGGTCAGAGTCCAGGGTCAGTCCATATATAGTCTTTAGGTAGTGGCTTAGTCCCTGGAAGCTCTGGTTGCTTGACATTGTTGTACTTTTGGGGTCTCGAGCCCCTTCAAGCTCTTCCAGTTCTTTCTCTGATTCCTTCAACGGGGGACCTATTCTCAGCTCAGTGGTTTGCTGCTGGCATTCGCCTCTGTATTTGCTGTATTCTGGCTGTGTCTCTCAGGAGCGATCTACATCCGGCTCCTGTCGGTCTGCACTTCTTTGCTTCATCCATCTTGTCCAATTGGGTGGCTATATATGTATGGGCCACCTGTGGGGCAGGCTCTGAATGGGTGTTCCTTCAGTCTCTGTTTTAATCTTTGCCTCTCCCTTCCCAGCCAAGGGTATTCTTTTTCCTCATTTAAAGAAGGAGTGAAGCATTCACATTTTGATCATCCGTCTTGAGTTTCGTTTGTTCTAGGGATCTAGGGTAATTCAAGCATTTGGGCTAATAGCCACTTATCAATGAGTGCATACCATGTATGTCTTTCTGTGATTGGGTTAGCTCACTCAGGATGATATTTTCCAGTTCCAACCATTTGCCTACGAATTTCATAGACTCGTTGTTTTTGATAGCTGAGTAATATTCCATTGTGTAGATGTACCACATTTTCTGTATCCATTCCTCTGTTGAAGGGCATCTCGGTTCTTTCCATTTTCTGGCCATTATAAATAAGGCTGCGATGAACATAGTGGAGCACGTGTCTCTTTTATATGTTGAGGCATCTTTTGGGTATATGCCCAAGAGAGGTATAGCTGGATCCTCAGGCAGTTCAATGTCCAATTTTCTGAGGAACCTCCAGACTGATTTCCAGAATGGTTTTACCAGTCTGCAATCCCACCAACAATGGAGGAGTGTTCCTCTTTCTCCACATCCTCGCCAGCATCTGCTGTCACCTGAGTTTTTGATCTTAGCCATTCTCACTGGTGTGAGGTGAAATCTCAGGGTTGTTTTGATTTGCATTTCCCTTATGACTAAAGATGTTGAACATTTCTTTAGGTGTTTCTCAGCCATTCGGCATTCCTCAGCTCTGAATTCTTTGTTTAGCTCTGAACCCCATTTTTTAATAGGGTTATTTGGTTCCCTGCGGTCTAACTTCTTGAGTTCTTTGTATATTTTGGATATAAGGCCTCTATCTGTTGTAGGATTGGTAAAGATCTTTTCCCAATCTGTTGGTTGCCGTTTTGTCCTAACCACAGTGTCCTTTGCCTTACAGAAGCTTTGCAGTTTTATGAGATCCCATTTGTCGATTCTTGATCTTAGAGCATAAGCCATTGGTGTTTTGTTCAGGAAATTTTTTCCAGTGCCCATGTGTTCCAGATGCTTCCCTAGTTTTTCTTCTATTAGTTTGAGTGTGTCTGGTTTGATGTGGAGGTCCTTGATCCACTTGGACTTAAGCTTTGTACAGGGTGATAAGCATGGATCGATCTGCATTCTTCTACATGTTGCCCTCCAGTTGAACCAGCACCATTTGCTGAAAATGCTATCTTTTTTCCATTGGATGGTTTTGGCTCCTTTGTCAAAAATCAAGTGACCATAGGTGTGTGGGTTCATTTCTGGGTTTCAATTCTATTCCATTGGTCTATCTGTCTGTCTCTGTACCAATACCATGCAGTTTTTATCACTATTGCTCTGTAATACTGCTTGAGTTCAGGGATAGTGATTCCCCCTGAAGTCCTTTTATTGTTGAGGATAGCTTTAGCTATCCTGGGTTTTTTGTTATTCCAGATGAATTTGCAAATTGTTCTGTCTAACTCTTTGAAGAATTGGATTGGAATTTTGATGGGGATTGCATTGAATCTGTAGATTGCTTTTGGTAAAATGGCCATTTTTACTATATTAATCCTGCCAATCCATGAGCATGGGAGATCTTTCCATCTTCTGAGGTCTTCCTCAATTTCTTTCCTCAGTGTCTTGAAGTTCTTATTGTACAGATCTTTTACTTGCTTGGTTAAAGTCACACCGAGGTACTTTATATTATTTGGGTCTATTATGAAGGGTGTCGTTTCCCGAATTTCTTTCTCGGCTTGTTTCTCTTTTGTATAGAGGAAGGCAACTGATTTATTTGAGTTAATTTTATACCCAGCCACTTTGCTGAAGTTGTTTATCAGCTTTAGTAGTTCTCTGGTGGAA
Organism: Rattus norvegicus; assembly: GCF_021556685.1. Classification (NCBI taxonomy): domain Eukaryota; kingdom Metazoa; phylum Chordata; class Mammalia; order Rodentia; family Muridae; genus Rattus; species Rattus norvegicus. The sequence goes on along the minus strand of NC_141534.1, from coordinate 175,108,752 downwards.
CTTTTGGGATCACTTAAATATACTATCATGTCATCTGCAAATAGTGATATTTTGACTTCTTCTTTTCCGATCTGTATCCCCTTGATCTCTTTTTGTTGTCTGATTGCTCTGGCTAGAACTTCAAGAACTATATTGAATAAGTAGGGAGAGAGTGGGCAGCCTTGTCTAGTCGCTGATTTTAGTGGGATTGCTTCGAGTTTCTCTCCATTTAGTTTAATGTTAGCAACTGGTTTGCTGTATATGGCTTTTACTATGTTTAGGTATGGGCCTTGAATTCCTATTCTTTCCAGGACTTTTATCATGAAGGGGTGTTGAATTTTGTCAAATGCTTTCTCAGCATCTAATGAAATGATCATGTGGTTTTGTTCTTTCAGTTTGTTTATATGATGGATCACGTTGATGGTTTTCCGTATATTAAACCATCCCTGCATGCCTGGGATGAAGCCTACTTGATCATGGTGGATGATTGTTTTGATGTGCTCTTGAATTCGGTTTGCCAGAATTTTATTGAGTATTTTTGCGTCGATATTCATAAGGGAAATTGGTCTGAAGTTCTCTTTCTTTGTTGTGTCTTTGTGTGGTTTAGGTATAAGAGTAATTGTGGCTTCGTAGAAGGAATTCGGTAGTGCTCCATCTGTTTCAATTTTGTGGAATAGTTTGGATAATATTGGTATGATGTCTTCTATGAAGGTTTGATAGAATTCTGCACTAAACCCGTCTGGACCTGGGCTCTTTTTGGTTGGAAGACCTTTAATGACTGCTTCTATTTCCTTAGGAGTTATGGGGTTGTTTAACTGGTTTATCTGTTCCTGATTTAACTTCGATACCTGGTATCTGTCTAGGAAATTGTCCATTTCCTGAAGATTTTCAAATTTTGTTGAATATAGGTTCTTATAGTAAGATCTGATGATTTTTTGAATTTCCTCTGAATCTGTAGTTATGTCTCCCTTTTCATTTCTAATTTTGTTAATTTGGACGCACTCTCTGTGTCCTTTCGTTAGTCTGGCTAAGGGTTTATCTTTCTTGTTGATTTTCTCAAAGCACCAACTTTTGGTTCTGTTGATTCTTTCTATGGTCCTTTTTGTTTCTACTTGGTTGATTTCAGCTCTGAGTTTGATTATTTCCTGCCTTCTACTCCTCCTGGGTGTATTTGCTTCTTTTTGTTCTAGAGCTTTTAGGTGTGCTGTCAAGCTGCTGACATATGCTCTTTCCTGTTTCTTTCTGCAGGCACTCAGCGCTATGAGTTTTCCTCTTAGCACAGCTTTCATTGTGTCCCATAAGTTTGGGTATGTTGTATCTTCATTTTCATTAAATTCTAAAAAGTTTTTAATTTCTTTCTTTATTTCTTCCTTGACCAGGTTATCATTGAGTAGAGCATTGTTCAATTTCCACGTATATGTGGGCATTCTTCCCTTATTATTATTGAAGACCAGTTTTAGGCCGTGGTGGTCCGATAGCACGCATCGGATTATCTCTATCTTTCTGTACCTGTTGAGGCCCGTTTTTTGACCAATTATATGGTCAATTTTGGAGAAAGTACCATGAGGAGCTGAGAAGAAGGTATATCCTTTTGCTTTAGGATAGAATGTTCTATAAATATCCGTTAAGTCCATTTGGCTCATGACTTCTCTTAGTCTGTCGACATCACTGTTTAATTTCTGTTTCCATGATCTGTCCATTGATGAGAGTGGGGTGTTGAAATCTCCCACTATTATTGTGTGAGGTGCAATGTGTGTTTTGAGCTTTAGTAAGGTTTCTTTTACGTATGTAGGTGCCCTTGTATTTGGGGCATAGATATTTAGGATTGAGAGTTCATCTTGGTTGATTTTTCCTTTGATGAATATGAAGTGTCCTTCCTTATCTTTTTTGATAACTTTTAGTTGGAAATTGATTTTATTTGATATTAGAATGGCTACTCCAGCTTGCTTCTTCTGACCATTTGCTTGGAAAGTTGTTTTCCAGCCTTTCACTCTGAGGTAGTGTCTGTCTTTGTCTCTGAGGTGTGTTTCCTGTAGGCAGCAGAATGCAGGGTCCTCATTGCGTATCCAGTTTGTTAATCTATGTCTTTTTATTGGGGAGTTGAGGCCATTGATATTGAGAGATATTAAGGAATAGTGATTATTGCTTCCCTTTATATTCATATTTGGATGTGAGGTTATGTTTGTGTGCTTTCATTCTCTTTGTTTTGTTGCCAAGACGATTAGTTTCTTGCTTCTTCTAGGGTATAGCTTGCCTCCTTATGTTGGGCTTTACCATTTATTATCCTTTGTAGTGCTGGATTTGTAGAAAGATATTGTGTAAATTTGGTTTTGTCATGGAATATCTTGGTTTCTCCATCAATGTTAATTGAGAGTTTTGCTGGATACAGTAACCTGGGCTGGCATTTGTGTTCTCTTAGGGTCTGTATGACATCAGTCCAGGATCTTCTGGCCTTCATAGTTTCTGGCGAGAAGTCTGGTGTGATTCTGATAGGTCTCCCTTTATATGTTACTTGACCTTTTTCCCTTACTGCTTTTAATATTCTTTCTTTATTTTGTGCGTTTGGTGTTTTGACAATTATGTGACGGGAGGTGTTTCTTTTCTGGTCCAATCTATTTGGAGTTCTGTAGGCTTCTTGTATGTCTATGGGTATCTCTTTTTTTAGGTTAGGGAAGTTTTCTTCTATGATTTTGTTGAAGATATTTACTGGTCCTTTGAGCTGGGAGTCTTCACTCTCTTCTATACCTATTATCCTTAGGTTTGATCTTCTCATTGAGTCCTGGATTTCCTGTATGTTTTGGACCAGTAGCTTTTTCCACTTTACATTATCTTTGACAGTTGAGTCAATGATTTCTATGGAATCTTCTGCTCCTGAGATTCTCTCTTCCATCTCTTGAATTCTGTTGGTGAGGCTTGTATCTACAGCTCCTTGTCTCTTCTTTTGGTTTTCTATATCCAGGGTTGTTTCCATGTGTTCTTTCTTGATTGCTTCTATTTCCATTTTTAATTCCTTCAACTGTTTGATTGTGTTTTCCTGGAATTCTTTCAGGGATTTTTGCGATTCCTCTCTGTAGGCTTTTACTTGTTTATTAATGTTTTCCTGTGCTTCCCTAAGTGTGTTCATGTCTTTCTTGAAGTCCTCCAGCATCATGATCAAATATGATTTTTTAACTAGATCTTGCTTTTCTGGTGTGTTTGGATATTCCATGTTTGTTTTGGTGGGAGAATTGGGCTCCGATGATGGCATGTAGTCTTGGTTTCTGTTGCTTGGGTTCCTGCGCTTGCCTCTCGCCATCAGATTATCTCTAGTGTTACTTTGTTCTGCTATTTCTGATAGTGGCTAGACTGTCCTATAAGCCTGTGTGATAGGAGTGCTGTAGACCTGTTTTCCTCTCTTTCAGTCAGTTATGGGGACAGAGTGTTCTGCTTTCTGGCGTGTAGTTTTTCCTCTCTACAGGTCTTCAGCTGTTCCTGTGGGCCTGTGTCTTGAGTTCACCAGGCAGCTTTCTTGCAGCAGAAAATTTGGTCTTACCTGTGGTCCCGAGGCTCAGGTTTGCTCGTGGGGTGCTGCCCAGGGGCTCTCTGCAGCGGCAGCAACCAGGAAGACCTGTGCCGCCCCTTCCGGGAGCTTCAGTGCACCAGGGTTCCAGATGGTCTTTGGCTTTTTCCTCTGGCGTCCGAGATGTGTGTGCAGGGAGGAGTCTCTTCTGGTTTCCCAGGCTTGTCTGCCTCTCTGAAGGTTTAGCTCTCCCTCCCACGGGATTTGGGTGCAGAGAACTGTTTATCCGGTCTGTTTCTTTCAGGTTCCGGCGGTGTCTCAGGCACAGGGGTCCTGCCGCTCCTGGGCCCTTCCCCACGGGAGCCCAGAGGCCTTATACAGTTTCCTCTTGTTGGCCCAAGCTTTTGAGGCTATTATACAGCATTGTTTGAGAATGGCATCATCAATCACAATAGGTACTCTTAATTCAGAATACGAACATTCACCTCATAACTGATCTTGACAATATTAGTCCCACTAGCCTTATTTTCTTTCTCCATAACTAAAGACTCATTTTTGCACCATATTAGTCATTCTAGTTAAGGGTCAGGTTCTAAGATGTGTCATTGAACCTCTCCAATCTTGTCAAATTATACAATTATGTGTGGCCCAATTACTAATTTTCTGTCTTACATAGGGTGAATATAAGCCATAGATCATTATGGTCTCTTTCAATTTCTTTAAGTCCAGTGCATCTATGAGCTACAATTCAAATTCTTTTTAACTCTGTGGATTTTTAATTAATTAATTAATTAATTAATTAATTAATTAATACACTCCAGACTTTATTCCCCTCCAAGTCCATCCCCTCCCAAGGGTTTCACATACTATACCTCTTCCCTGCCCCCCAGGATTCCCTCATTTGTCTCCACAAGAATGTCCCCACCTCACCCACCCCACCAGACCTCTAAACTTCCTGGGGGCTCCAGTCTCTTGAGGGGTTAGGTGCATCTTCTCTGACTGAACCTAGACCCAGGAGTCCTTTCCTGTATATGTGTTGGAGGTCTCATTTCAGCTGGTGTATGCTGCCTCACTGCTGATCCAGCATCTAAGAGATCTCAGGGGTCCAGGTTAATTGAGACTGCTGGGCTTCCTACAGGTTTACCCTCCTTCTTCCTCCAGTTTTTCCCTAATTCAACCAGAGGGATCAGCAGCTTCTGTTTGTTGGTTGGGGTGAACATATCTCCATCTGACTCTTTCAGCTGTTTGTTGGATCATTTGGAGAACAGACATGGCAAATCCCATTTGGGGCAGGCCCCAATGGCTTCAGTAATGATGTCAGGTCTTGTGGCATCCCCTTGAGCTGGGGGTCACACTTTCAGCCTGTCACTGAATCTTCTTTTCCTCAGGCTCTTCTCCATTTCCATCCCTGCATTTCTTTCAAACAGGAAGAATTGTGGGTAAGAGCTTTGGCTGTGGGATAGCAAACCCAACCCTCACGTGATGCCCTGTCTTTCTGCTGGAGGTAGATTCAATATGTTCCCTCTCCCCACTGTAGGGCCTTTCATCTGGGGGCCACCCTTTAAGTCCTGAAAGTCTCTCACTTCCAAGGTCTCTGGTACTTTCTTAGAGGGTCTTTCCAACTTCCTTCCCCCCAAGGATGCTTGCTGCCATTATTTCTGCTGGCCCTCAGAACTTCAGTCCTTTTCCCCACTTAATACCAGATCATGTTCCCCTCTACCCCCACTCCTATACCCTTTTCCTTCCACTATCCCCTTTCCCTCTCCTGTCACTCCCTCCCAAGTGGAACCCCCTTGTGGTTGCTTTCTTCTCCCTCCCAAGTGGAACAGAATCATCCTCACTTGGACACACCAACTTTTTGACCAGTTTTAGCTCTGTGGACTATTATCTTGGGTATTCTGTGGGTTTTTGCCCAATATACACTTATTAGTGAGAACATACCATACATGTCCTATTTGGTCTGATTTACCTCACTCAGGATCACATTTTCTAGTTCTATCCTTTTGCCTGCAAAACTCAGGATGTCCTCATTTTTAATAGCTGAGTAGTATATAGTTCTTGAAGTTCTAGCCAGAGCAATCAGACAAGAAAAGGAGATCAAAGGGATACAGATTGGAAAAGAAGAAGTCAAAATATCACTATTTGCAGATGATATGATAGTATATTTAAGTGATCACAAAAGTTCCACCAGAGAACTACTAAACCTGATAAACACCTTCAGCAAAGTGGCTGGGTATAAAATTAACTCAAATAAATCAGTAGCCTTCCTCTACACAAAAGAGAAACAAGCCAAGAAAGAAATTAGGGAAAACACACCCTTCATAATAGTCCCAAATAATGTAAAATACCTCGGTGTGACTTTAACCAAGCAAGTAAAAGATCTGTATGATAAGAACTTCAAGCCTCTGAAGAAAGAAATTGAAGAAGACCTCAGAAGATGATAAGATCACCCATGCTCCTGGATTGGCCGGATTAATATAGTAAAAATGGCCATTTTACTAAAAGCGATCAACAAATTCAATGCAATCCCCATCAAAATACCAATCCAATTCTTTAAAGAGTTAGACAGAACAATTTGCAAATTCATTTGGAATAACAAAAACCCAGGAAAGCTCAAAATATCTTCAGCAATAAAAGGACTTCTGCGGGGATCACTATCCCTGAACTCAGGCAGTATTACAGAGCAATAGTGATAAAAACTGCGTGGTATTGGTACAGAGACAGACAGATAGACCAGTGGAATAGAATTGAAGACCCAGAAATTAACCCACACACCTATGGTCACTTGATTTTTGACAAAGGGGCCGAAACCATCCAATGGAAAAAAGATAGCATTTTCAGCAAATGATGCTGGTTCAACTGGAGGTCAGCATGTAGAATGCAGATTGATCCATGCTTATCACCCTGTACAAGCTTAAGTCCAAGTGGATCAAGGACCTCCACATCAAACCAGAAACACTCAAACTAATAGGAGAAAAAGTGGGGAAGCCTCTCGAACACGTGGGCACTGGAGAAAATTTCCTGAACAAAACACCAATGGCTTATGCTCTAAAATCAAGAATCAACAAATGGGATCTCATGAAACTGCAAAGCTTCTGTAAGGCAAAGGACACTGTGGTTAGGACAAAACGGCAACCAACAGATTGGGAAAAGATCTTTACCAACAAGAAGGGTAGCTATACACAAGAAAACACATGAAATTAATCATCACACAGTAAAAACAAAAGAAGAGAATAAATAAGCATTGTTACCACTAACCCTGGGACTTTCTAAAAAGTCTCCCCTCCCCACTGCCCCAGGAAGCTGTAGATTTTCATTCATTCCCCAGGCCCTCTGGGCCTCTCTCCAGTCTCTTTTGCACCTGATCCTGCTACTCCATTCCCCTTCCTCTCCCGCCAAGTTCCCTCCCACTCTCTGCTTCCGAAAAGTATTTTATTCCCTCTTCTAAGTGAGATTCAAACATCATTGCTTGGGCCCGGGGGTCTTTACTTTCTCTTTTTTGTCTAATAAGCATCTCTTTAACATGCAATTGACTCTTTCTATAACTGCTTGTCCTGTCAGATTGTACCAGTAAAATACTTTATATTGTACTATGCAAATAATTGTTTCATCATATTGAATACATATGTGGGAGCATTATCAGTTTTAATATGTGCAGGTTTCCACACAACTGCCATTACATTTATTACTTGTGTTGTTATACAATCAGCCTTTTCAAAACTTAAAGCAGATGCACATTGAAACCCTGAGTACAATAGTATGGTATATATTTCTTTGTTTACTAAATTCTGCAAAATGGAAAACATCCATCTGCCAGTTGTCATTTTTGAGACCCCTAGGATGGCTACCAGAAGCATAAAATGTTGGAGCCTTTGGAATTACAGTTCTCTGTAAAATACATGGAGGTATCTACCTATATGTATGTATGTATGTATGTATGTATGTATGTATGTATGTATGTATATATTTGTTTTTAGTTTTGCCCAAGTAGTTACTACAAGCTTTTGGCTAATCCTCATTGATCACCCATGATGGCATAATCTCTGCATTTGTAAGAGGTGCTAAAATTTCTATTCCTAACAATTGATGCAGTCTTATTCTCCCTTTGATAATTAATTTGGAAATTTATCTATATATGTCTTCAATTTTTTATTTGTTAATGAGCTATGAAAATCCATTCCATAATACTGTTCCCCTTGCATAATGAGCCTAGTATGAGAATGAGTTGAAGACAAAATGACCGAATTTAGGATCAATTTAATCCATATATGCCTCTTGCTGGTTTTGTTCTGCACAAATTAACTCTTTTTCTGCTACAGCTATTAGACATTTTGAACTGTTTAAATTTTAAACTTCTTTTAATGTTTGAAACAAATTACTTAACATGTATGTACTTAACTTAATTGTAGGCTTAAGCCAGGTAATATCTTCCATTAATTTTGAAAATTGTTAAATGCTTTCAGTTGGTCCCTATGGATAAGTAGTTTTGCAGTCAAGTTTTGTTGATTTATTTTATAACACAAAAATATTATATGAATCTCCTCTTTGAATTTTTTTACTGGAGCAAGCTTTAGCCCCCAGCATCATAGAATTTTTTTGTGTTATCTTTAATGTATTCGCTAAAATATCTTTGTCAAAATCAGCCACCAGAATGTCATCCACAACATGATAAATGATAGATTGAGGAAATTGCTTGCAAATCACTTCTAATTGTAGTTGCACAAAATACTGGCATAAAGTTGGACTACTTCACATTCCCTGTGGGAGTACCTTCAGTGGTATTTCTTTAGTGGACGACTATTATTCAGAGTAGTTACTAAAATCATATAATCTTTCCCTATCATGCTCATGCAAGGGAGGGTATTGTGAAGAAAAGAATATTTCAAGTCAATTATTATTGTAAACTATGATGTCAGTAACAAAGATAGAAAAGGAAGTCAAGGCTATGAAGAACCCATTCTTTGAATTACTTTAATTGTTCTTAAATCCATTATCATTTTCCATTTTCCTGATTTATTTGTTATAACCAACACTGGAGAATTCCTGGGCTGGTGGACACTTCTTCATGTTGAGCTCCCATGGTCTCTTTGCCTGTTATAAAAATGCCTGCTAAGAGCTACTGGTCTTGCCATAAAGGTCTGTTTGATAACTACTTAAGGTGCAAGACTGTTGGTGTGTCAACAGTGTTCCCTTTTATGACTTTGGAAATTTGATCCCTGTAACGTATAATTTTGGTACTATGGGGAAGTTTGTGATTTTTCTCAATCGACCATATCAATATCTTCCCCAGGAGCATCTACCATATGGCACTTAATTCCTTCATCTGCTCTTCCTGGAAATACGGGTCTGTTAACTTGCATACAGTGTTGTAAAAGATCACTTCCCCATAAATTTATGGCTATGTACATAATTTTCAACTTCTTTGTTTCCCACACAGTTAATCCATTAGATTCTTTGCCTTAGTCCTAAAAATTTACCAATTCCTATAAACTAAGGGTAAACCTTCTTAGGTGCTAAACTGGATTTCAAGACATCTGGGAAAATATACAAACATCGGCTCTTGTAACTACCAAACATTCTATGTCAACACCATTCATTTGCACCATTAATTTGGGCCATTAGCCATTGTTTTCATTGTTTACAAAAACACATGTTTTCTAGTACTCCCAAAAGTTTCTGTGCTTTCTAACAGAGTGGCCTTGCCCTTGATGAAAAGGAACAACAGTTGAGCAATTCTACCTCCTGCTTCAATTTTTATCTACTTTCTCACAGTAGACGGTAATGACAGTAATGACAGTAATTTTTTCTCCTACTTCCCCCATTGACTATGTGATGTGCAATAAACGCTTGAGAAGTTAATGGACTTCTTCTTAGGATTATTCCCACTGTTCCTGAGCACAAAGGACTATACACACCAGTAGTTATCTGGTAACATTCAACTTTTGGTAATAGGGTAAGGGGTATAATTGTGACTAGATCCAAAGTTGCACTCCCTTCTGTAATGTGGATAATATTAGAAATACTTAGTTTTGATGTTTTTTTTCTGCTTAGTACCTCCTGGCTGAGCAAAGGAAAATGTCTCATGGAACATTGGGGTGACAGCTTCCTCATTTTATTTCCCAATGGCAAGAGATTACATTGTGTGTCTCCCTTTGACTTGCAATGCTATGACCAATGTTTGCCCTTTCCACAGTGGCTAAAATACTGTGGAAGCCTTTGTAATTCACAGCATAAAGAACCTGCTTGTTCTCTTTTAGGAATACTATATTTTCAAGAGTCAATATATTTGCTATTTAGAACTCTGAAGCTTCTAGCCTTGGAATCATTCTGGAAATGGCAAAATTCCCAATTAAAGCATTAGGGCATTTTAATGTCTAAGACTTCTAGCTTTGGCTTGGGCTATGATATTATCATGCTCCTGAAAACCAATATCATTTGTCTTTCTTATCCATTCATCTATGGGGCTCCTTTTGCTTTCAATAGTCTGATTGCTCTTGTACATTCAGTATTCTCATTTTTAATGACCGATATGTCTATCTATGACTGTCTGGATTCAGGGTCTGATATAGCTCCATTTACAGTTTTAAGTAATCCCTAAAAGAAATCAGTGGACATGTCTGCAAGTCCATTTATAACATACTTAAATGAAGTATATTTTCCCTGGCTCCTGAATCATATTCCAGGCTCTTATAACTGCAAGACAACGTTGTTTAATTACATCACCATCTGTTCGGAATTGTTCCTGTAAATTAACATGATACTCTTTACTAAAATGTTGGTCTTTCGTACCATTTTCGCCCTTGTTATATTACATTGTTCTATTTTTGTGACTTTGTGCCTCCACTGTAACTGTTGTTTCGCTTCTAGAACAGCTAACACCAATGCCTTACAATCTTGAGGAGCAACCCTATTCTAAATAGTCCGAGCATTTAACATTTCTTTAACAAGTGGAGAGTGCAGGCTATATAATACTATAGCCCTTTAAAATGCTTTAGAACTAGCATTTTTATCAGGTACCAAGTCAATTCATTATAGGAAGGACCACCCTCATTAGTAGGCATATTCTAAACGAAGATGGAGAAGTTTGAAGATGCCTACATAGACCCAAACACATCCTCTGGTGTTAAATCAACTGAACTCTATCACCTTTTCCCTATACAGTCTCCTGTCTTTCCCAGTTTCTAGTTTCACAAAGACATGAAAGTACATGGAGCAGTATGAGTCAGCAGTTTAACTTTCAGCCTATTTTGATTCCATTTTCATCATGTGGGGAATTCCTATTCTGAGAAACTAAACCTGAACCCTGTTGTTCTCTTCCCACTGGCTCTTTTTGCTTTCCAAGCACTTCAACTTCTATTTGTAAACTCTCTAAGTGTTTAGTCAAGTCTGTCATGTTCTCTAACATAAAAAAAATTAACCCCCCATTCTTTTTCAAAAGAGTATGGGTGAAAACCAGGAAACAAAAACAAAACAACCTGCAGGAACAAGACAGGAGACCAACTAGCATCTGTAACTGGTATTTTGGCACCCTCCTTAAAGAACATTGCCAACTCCTTATAACTTGTTTTTCCTCTACCACATTTGAAGCAGAATTACCCATTATGCCTAAGCACTTTTGGTGCAACCTGTAGGCTTAGATTTTTCAAAACCTACTTTAATAAAGTTTCTAAAATGTTTCAACTCTCCTAGCTCATAGTTCAAAGGTACGGGAGAAAAGATGGTAAAGAAGGCAAGGGGACGTAAACCCATTTAGAAGTAGTTCTTTGGTGTGCTTCTAATCTCCATTAGCAGTTCAGTTCAAAGATATCACCAAACATGAAACAGCAGCTGAGGCACTATCCAGCATAAATTGCCAGACTTCTACCAAATCAGCACGAATCATCAGGAGAGACCAGGACTAAGCTAGAATGCCAGAAATTCTCTGTTGTTACTCTATCAAAGATTTGAAGATCAGCAAAGATGTGAGACTGAAGAATTGTGGCACAACTAGCTATGCAAGCACCCTGACATTGTCTGTTGAGTCTTTCTTATACTCTCTCCAAACATCATCAGTCCTCTCATAGGTTTTGCCTCAGCAAAATATCATCTGAACCTACAACACCTGACTCAAGAAGAAATTTCCACTTCACCCTATGTCCTATCAGACCACCATCTAAAGTTCAGAATAAAGTTGAATATGGACAACATCAGAAACAACAGAAAGCTAACAAATGCATGGAAAGTTAACAACTTTTTGCTGAATGAAAAATGAGTCAAGAAAATAAAAAAGTAAAGACTTCTACAGATGAATGAAAATAAATGCACAATAAATTTAAGATTTTTAGAAAAAGTAAAAGTGGTTCTAAAAGGCAAGAACATACCACTAATTGGCTACACTAAAAAAGTAAAAAAGACTTTCCTGTTTCTGCCTGAAGCAGGAGCTGACCCAGTTCACAGCTTTCTGTACCCAGATCCCATGGGGGACAGAGCTGGACTCTCAGAAGTGAGAATAGTCCTGAGAGCTCAGGGTAAACCACCACTTCTGCTCACATTCCTGGCAAAAGAGTAACCCATGTGGAGACTTCTAGACAAAGGAACCTAGGAGCAGTCAGGGACAGGATCCTTCCCTTTTTTGCCTGTACTCAGAGCTGAAATCCAATCTCCAGGAGCACTGACACACTTGAGAGCAAAGTTAAGACCAACACTTCTGCTCCAAGAGACCCACCGAGAGCCCTCAAGACACAGGAAGCTGGGAGAAGTCTGCAACCAGATCATTCCAGTTTCTACCTGCACCCTGAGCTGACCCAGTATCATAGCTCTCTGTACGCAGAACCTGTGGGGAAAGAGTAAGACTCTCTTCAATGCAGACAATCCTGAGAGCACAAGTGAGACCACCACTTCTGCTCAAAATACTTGCCCAAGAGGAAATCATCTGCAGCCCTCTGGACACAGGAACAGAGGAGGAGTCTGGGACAGGATCCTCTGGTTTCTGCCTGTACCCAGAGCTAACCTGTGAAAAAGCTCTCTGTACCCAGATCCCACGGGGAGAAAGCCAGTCTCCAAGAGAGCCAAAAGACAGGCTAAGAGGAGGGTAAAGCCACTGTCAGAAACAGCAAGACTAGCTAACACCAAAGACAACCAGATGATGAGAGGCAAGCACAGGAAACTAAGGCACAGAAATCAAGACCACTTGGCATCAACAGAGCCCAGTTCTCCTACCAAAGAAAATACTGGATATCCAAACACACTGGAAAAGCAAGATTTATATTTAAAATCACATCTCATGATGATGGTAGAGCGCTTTAAGAAGGACATAAATAACTCCCTTGAAGAAATCCAGGACAACTCAGGTAAACAAGTATGAGCCCTTAAAAAGGAAACACAAAAATCCCTTGAAGAATTACAGGAAAGCACAAACAAAGAGATAAAGGAATTGGCAAAAAACCATCCAGGATCTAAAAATGGAAATAGAAGCAATAAAGAAATGACAGAGGGAGTCAACCCTAGAGATACAACTTCTAGGAAAGAGATCAGGACTCAGACACAAACAACACCAACATAAAATAAGAGATAGAAGAGGGAATCACAGGGGCAGAAGATACCACAGAAAACACTGACATAACCATCAAAGAAAATAAAGAACACAAAAAGCTCCTAACCCAAAACTTGCAGGAAATACAGGACACAATGTAAAGGACAAAACTAAGGATAATAGAAGAGAAGAGAGTGAAGATTCTCAACATAAAGGGCCAGTAAATATCTTCAATAAAATTATAGAAGAAAACATAACTAACCTGAAGAAAGAGATGCCCATCAGCATACAAGAAGCCTAGGGAATTCCAAATAGATTGGGCCAGAAAAAAATTTCTCTCCTCAAATAATAGTCAAAACACCAAATGCACAGAACAAAGAAGGAATCTTAAAAGCAATAAGGGAAAAAGGTCAAGTAACCTATAAAGGCAGATGTTTCCAGAATTATGCTAGATTCTCACCAGAGACTAGGAAAGTCAGAAGACCATGGGCAGATGCCATATAGACCCTAAGAGAATACAAACAATAGTGCAGGCTACTCTATCCAGCAAAACTCTCAATTAACGTAGATGGAAAAACCAAGATTATTCCATGACAAAAAGCAAATTTACACAATATTTTTATACAAATATAGCCCTAAAACAGATAATAGAAAAATCCAACACAAGGAGGAAAACTACACCCTAAAAAAAGTAAGAAAGTAATCTTCTTGCAACAAACTCAAGAGAGCCACACAAGCATAATTCTACCTCTAACAACAAAAATAATAAGAAACAGCACCATTATTCCTTAATATCTCTTAACATCAATGGTCTCAATTCTCTAAAAAAACGACATTGACTAATGTCAATGGATTGACTAGACTGGATACATAAAGAGGACACAGCATTTTGCTGCATAGAGGAAATACACCTCAGTGAAAAAGAGAGACACTACCTCAGAATAAAAGGCTGGAAAACAATTTCACAGGAAAATGGTCCCCAAAACAAGCTGGTGTAGCCATTCTAATTATCAAATGAAATCAACTTTCAAACAAAAGTTATCAAAAATATAAGGAAGGACACTTTATATGCATCAAAGGAAAAATCCACCGAGATGAACTCTCAATCCTGAATATCAATGCTCCAAATTCAACACACCCACGTTTATAAAAGACCTTACTAAAGCTCAAATCACACATTGCACCTCACACCATAATAGTGGGTGATTTCAATACCCACTCTCATCAATGGACACATCATGGAAACAGAAACTAAACAGAGACACAGAGAAACTAACAGAAGTTATTATCCAAATGTATTTAAGCTATTTCATCCTAAAACAAAAGAATAACCTTCTTCTCAGCACCTTATTGTATTTTCTCAAAAATTGACCATATAATCAGTCACAAAATAGGCCACAAGAAATACAAAAAAATTGAAAATCCCATGCATTCTATCAGATCATCACAGACTAAGGCTGGCTTCAATAACAACAAAAGCAACAGAAAGCACATATATACATGGAGGCCAAGCAATGTTCTACTCATTGATAACTTGGTTAGGGAATAAAGAAAGAAAGAAATTAAAGATGTTGTAGAATTTAATGAAAATGAAGGCACAACATACCCAAACTTATTGAACACAATGAAAGAAGTGCTAAGAGGAAAACTCATAGCTCTAAGGGCCTCCAAACCAAAATGGGAGAGAGCATACACTACCAGATTGACAGCACACCTAAATCTCTAGAACAAAAAGAAGCAAATACATGCAAGAGAAGTAGATGACAGGAAGTGATCAAACTGAAAACCACCAAGTAAAAACAAGAGGAACTATACAAGGAATCAACAGACTCAGGAGCTTGTTCTTTTAGAAAATCAACAAGATAGATAAACCATTTGCCAAACTAACCAGAGGACACAGAGAGTGTATCCAAATTAACAAAGTCAGAAATGGAAAGGGAGACATAATAACAGAATCTGAGGAAATTGAAAAAAATCACCAGGTTAAAGTCTATAATTTAAAAAAACTGAAAAATTTGGATGAAACAGACAATTTTCTAGACAGATACCAGGTACCAAAATTAAATCAGGATCAGATAAACCATATAAACAGTCCCATAACTGCTAAAAAAATAAAAACAGTTATTAAATGTCTCTCAAAAATAAAATAAAAATAAAAGCCCAGGACCAGAAGGGTTCAGTGCAGAATTCTATCAGACCTTCAGAGAAGACTTCATACCAATAGTGTCTATATTATTTCACAAAATAGAAAAAGAAGGGGATCCACCCAATTCTTTCTGTAAAGCCACAATTATGCTTCACACAATTATAACTAAACCACACAAAGACCCAACAAAGAAAGAGAACTTCAGACCAATTTCCCTTTTGAATATTGATGCAAAAATACTCAGTAAAAATCTCACAAACCTAATCCAAGAGCACATTGAATGTTCATCCATCATGATAAAGTATGCTTCATGCCAAGGATGCAGGGATGGTTCAATATACAGAAATCTATCAACATAATCCACTGTGTAAACAAACTTAAAGGGAAAAAAACACATGATCATCTCATTAGATGCTGAAAAAAACATTTCACAAAATTCAACACACTTTCATGTTAAAAATCTTGGAAAGATCAGGAATTCAAGGCCCATAACTACACATAGTAAAAGCAATATACAGCAAACCAATAGACAACATCAAACTTAATGGGTAGAAACTTGAAGCAATCCCACAAAATTCAGGAATTAGACAAGGCTTCCCCCGTCTACCTACGTATTCAATATAGTAGTTGAAATTCTAGTCAGCATGATCAGACAACAAAAAAAGTTCAAAGGGATACAAATTGGAATGGAAGAAGTCAAAATATCATTATTTGCAGATGATATGATAGTTGACCCCAAAAGTTCCACCAGAGTACTAGTAAGCCTGATGAACAACTACAACAAAGTGGCTGGCTATAAAATTAACTCAAACAAATCAGTATCCTTCCTCTACTCAAAGGATAAATAGGCTGAGAAAGAAATTATTAAAACAATGCCCTTCAAAATATTTACACACAATATAAAATACCTTGGTGTGACTCTAACCAATCAAGTGAAAGATCTGTATGACACGAACTTCAAGTCTCTGAAGAAAGAAATTGAACAAGATTTCAGAAGATGGAACAAATTCCCAAGCTCATGGATTGGCTGTATTAATATTTTTAAAATGGCCATCTTGTCAAAAGCAATTTACAGATTCAGTGCAATCCCCAACAAAATTCCAACTCAATTCTTCATAGAGTTAGAAAGAGCATTTGCAAATTCATTTGGAATAACAAAATACCCAGGATAGTGAAAACTATACTCAGCAGTAAAAGAAGTTCTGGGGGAATCACCCACCATTCATGACATCAAGCTATATTACAAGTCAATGGTGATAAAAATCTATTATATTGGTACAGAGACAGGTTGGTAGATGATTGGAATAGAATTGAAGACCCAGAAATGAACCCACACACCTACAGTCACTTGGTATTTGACAAAGGAGCTAAAACCATCCAGTGGAAAAAAGATAACATTTTCAACAAATGGTGCTGGTTCGACTGGAGGTCAGCCTGTAGAAGAATGCAAATCAAACCATTCTTATCACCCTCTACAAAGCTTACATCCAAGTGGATCAAGAATCTCCACATAAATTCAGATACACTCAATATATAGAAGAAAACTTGGGGAAGAAACTTGAACACATTGGCACTTGGGATAATTTCCTGAGCAAAACACCAATGGCTTATACTCTAAGATCAAGAATTGTCAAAAGGGATCTCATAAAACTGCAAAGCTTCTGTAAGGCAAAGGACACTGTTATTAGGACAAAAGGGAAATCAACAGATTGGAAAAAGATCTTTACAAATCCTATATATGATAGAGGGCTAATGTCCTACATATACAAAGAACTCAAGAAGTTGAACTCCAAAGAGACAAATAACCCTATTAAAAATGGGATACAGAGCTCAACAGGGAATTCTCAGCCGAGCAATATCGAATGGCCGAGAAATAACTAAGAAATGTTCAACATCCTTAGTCAACAGAGATATGCAAATCATAACAACCCTGAGATTCCAATTCAGGCCAATCATCATGGCTAAAAGTAAAAAAAAATGTGACAAAAGATCAACAGATGCTGGCTAGGATGTGGAGAATGAGAAACACTTCACTCCCCCATTGTTGGTGGTATTGCAAGCTGGTACAACCACTCTGGAAATCAGTCTGGAGATTCCTGAGAAAATTGAGCATTGTACTAGCTGAGGACCCAGCTATACCATTTCTGGGCATATATCCAAAAGATGTTCCAACATATAACAAGGACATATGCTCTACTATGTTCATAGCAGCCTTATTTATGGTAGCCAGAAGGTGGAAAGAATCCAGTTGCTCTTCAACAGAGGATTGGATACAGAAAATGTGCAACATTTATACAATGGAATACTAATTAGCAATTATAAACAATGACTTCATGAAATTTTCAGGCAAATGGACAGAACTAGAAAATATCATCTTGAGTGAGGTAACCCAAACACAGAAAATTACACATGGTATGCACTCACTGATAAGTGGATATTAGCTCAAAAGCTAGAATTACCCAAGACACAATCCATAGACCACATGAAACTCAAGAATAAGGAAAACCAAAGTGGGGATGCTTTGGTCCTTCTTAAAAGGGGAACAAAAATATTCATAGGAGGGTTTATGGAAACAAAGTTTTGAGAGGAGACTGAAGGAATTTCAGAGCCTGCCCCACCTGGGGATTCAGTCCATATATATGAATAGTCACCAAGCTAGACAATACAGAAGAAGTCATGAATACAAGTAACATTATATAGGCTGAGCAGTCATTTTTTCAATGAAGCATATGTAAAACATATTTTACATGTATATGCATGCATCTGTATATATCATGTTATGTATATATCAACAAGTAATGAAAATGAAGCAGTTAACTAGAAAAAATCATGGAAAAAAGAAAGGCCGACAAGTAATGGTATATGGGGAATTGGAATGACAGGATAAAGGAGAAATTATGTAATTGTATTATAATATCAAAATAAAAGAAACAATTTTAAAAACATATGTGATAGAGATAAAAGAAATAGCCAATCAGAACACAGCTCTAGCATCTAGATACCCAAAATAGGATTGAGGGAACAGGAATTATTTTTATCAAATAAGTAAGTCAACCCTGATTGAAAGATCTGATGGTTCTATCAGCAAGACAAGATCATAGCCCTCACAGATCTCAAATCCAGTTGCTGGTTTTTGAAGACCATTTTCTCTGGTAAATAGATTACCAGTGGAGATAGATCTCATTTGCCATATTATATGACTCAGAAAACAGTGGCCAGGCTTCATCTTGATATGCAACCTATTACTGAAAACAGAAATGTTCTCTTGGGACTCATGGTACAACCACAAGTCAGAGATGAACCTTCTGTGATGGCTTAGATATGCTTGGCCCAAGGAGTGGCACTATTAGAAGGTGTAGCTCTGCTGGACTAGATGTATCACTTTGGATCTGGGCTTTAAGCCCCTCATGCTAGCTGCTTGGAAGCCAGTATTCTGGTAGCAGCTTTCCGAAGAAGATGTAGAACTCTCAGCTCTTCCTGCACCATGCCTGCCTGGATGCTACTGTGTTCCTAGGATAATGGACTGAACCTGTGAACCTGTAAGCCAGCCCCAATTAAATGTTATCATTTACAAGACTTGCCTTGGTCATGCTGTCTCTTCATAGCAGCAAAACCCTAACTAAGACAAAAGTTGGTACCAGGGACTGGGGGGTCATGGTTTTGTTTGGAAAAAGGTGGATTTTAGGTCATTTGATTTGGAAAGTAGTGGAATACTTTAAATGGGGCTTAATGGGCTATCCTAGTAGGAACATGGGAGACTTTGTTGTTGAGAGTAAAGTAATGTGAACTGGGCACGTGACCCAAAAGGTTTCAGAGAATTAAGTATGCAGCATAGAGACTGGATTTTTTGTTTGTTTGTTTTTTGGGTTTTTGTTTGTTTGTTTGTTTTGTTTTGTTTTGGTATTTTGGTGAAGAATGTGGCTATTTCTTGCCTTTGTTTGAAGAATCCGCCTGAGGCTAAGGTGAAGAAACTCAGATTAATTGCATTGTCAAAGGAAGTCTCAGTAATACCCATCATGGACTGTTCTCTGGTTTCATGAAGTACATTTTAAACAAGTATAGAAAGCTGAGAAAGGGAAAAATATAAAACATATTGTTCAATTATTAAAGTGGTATCAGGAAGTGAAACGGAGCTGAATCCTGGGTTCAAGGATACTAAATTGAATTAAAGGAGTAGTGACCTTGGAACAAGATCCCACCCCAAGAAATTTAGGTCTAGGCCTGGTAGTAGATTTCTTGAGTTCAAGGCGAGCCTAGAACACAGCAACTTCGAGGTAAAGAGAAACATATATCCAGGCTTGTTGGAGGATATTATTAATTTCAGTGCTTAGGAGACAGGCATGTAAATCTTTGAGTTCATAGTCAGTCTACAGAGCAACTTATAGGAATGCCAAGCTTAGGCAGTAAAGGAGTTGGAAAGGAGAATGCTTGTGATAATGTAATAGAACAAGGCGAACATGTCCAAGTCCCAGAAAGCAGCAGAACTCAGCAGCTTTGGCCATGTGGCTCTGGCTTTAGAGTCTAGAATAGAAGGGACTACTGGGATTTGGGGATTTGGATTACTACTGTAATTTGGGGATTACAGTTAAGTGATTGGGTGAATCTCAGAAGAGATTGAACTTTGGACTTTTATCATTGTTGAGACTGATATAGATTATTGGGCCTTTTGAACTAAGTATATTTTGCATTATGCTATGTTTAGGTATGGCCCTCATAGACTCATATGATTGAAAAAATGGGATCCAGGGAGTTTATGTGAGCAGGGATAGTTTGTTTATGCTCAACACTGGAAGTAGCTATATTAGAAAGTATGACCCTCTTAGGATAGGTATGGCATTGTTGAAGTAGGTGTGGCACTGTGGATATGGACTTTAAGAAACTCATCCTAGCTGCCAGGAAGCCAGTATTCTGCTAGTAGCCTTCAGAGGAAGATGTTGAATTCTCAGCTCCTCCTGCACCAGGCCTACCTGGATGCTGTCATGTTCCCATCCTCAAGATAATGGACTAAACCTCTGAACCTGTAAGCCAGTCCCAATTAAATGTTATAAATTATAATACTTGTCTTGGTCATGGTGTCTGTTCATAGCAGAAAAAGTCTAAGACATCTTCCATGGTCCCCAAGGGATCAACAGCCCTAGAAGGCAGTCGTGGAAAAAAGAACAGGGAAATGGAAAGAGGAAAAACAAGATACTGACAAGATTAAAAGCCGAGGTTGTAGGATTGTTAGTTCAGACAGCAAAGTGCACAACCATGTTTGATGGTCCAAATTAAATCTGAATATTAGAGCATAAAGGCTGCACTGATACCATCTTTTGGAGTCATTTATCTGCCAGTCACTGGTGAAAAATCGCAAGATCACTGAAGTGAGGCAGTAAATTGTTAACCCACTTTAATCTTTCCAGTGGGCATACCCTCTATATCCACCAAATGTTTTGGATTCACCAATGAAAGACACACACATACAGCCTTATTTTTAAACTATCTGGTGGAAAAAAGACAGCATATGCAACAAATGGTTCTGGCTTAAGTGGCAGGCAGCATGTAGAAGAATGCAAATTGATTCATTCTTATTTCCTTGTACAAAGCTCAAGTCTAAGTGGATCAAGTGGAGCTTCCACATAAATCCTGATACACTGAATCTAATAGAAGAGAAAGTGGGAAACAACCTCAAATACAATGGCACAGGAAAAAATTTCCTGAACAAAGCACCACTGGCTCAGGCTCTAAAATCAACTGTAGACAGATGGGATCTTATAACATCGAACAGCTTCTGCAAAGCAACAAATACTGTCAACAGGACAAAACAGCAACCTACATGTTGTGCAAAGATCTTTACCAACCCTACAACCAATAAAGGGCTAATATCCAATGTATACAAAGAACCCAAGAAGTTAGGCTCCAGAGAATCAAATAACCCTATCAAAATTGAGTATAGAGCTAAACAAAGAATTCTCAACTGAGGAATCTTAAATGACCAAGAAGCACCTAAAGAAATGTTCAACATCCTCAGTCATCAGTGAAATGCAAATCAAAACAACCCTAACATTCCACCTCACACCTGTCAGAATGGCTACAAACAAATAATCAGGTGACAGAAGCAGCTGACAAGGATATAAAAAAAGAGGAACACTCTTCCATTGCTGGTGGGACTACAAGCTGATATGACTACTTTGGAAATCCATATGAATGTTCCTCAAAAATGAACATAGTACTACCATAGGACTCAGCCATACCACTCCTGGGATTACACCCAAAAATGCTGCAACACCTAACAAGGACTCACATTGTACTTTGTTCATAGCAGCCATATTTATAATAGCCAGAAGCTGGAAAGAACCCAGATGTCCTGCAACAGAGGAATGGATTCAGAAAATGTTGTACATTTACACAATGAACTCGGCTATTAAAAACAATGAGTCAGACTGGTAAAACCATTCTGGAAATCAGTCTGGAGTTTCCTCAGAAAATTGGACATTGAACTACCTGAGGACCCAGCTATACCTCTCTTGGGCATATACCCACAAGATGCCCCATCATATAAAAAAGACACATGCTCCACTATGTTCATAGCAGCCTTATTTATAATAACCAGAAGCTGGAAAGAACCCAGATGCCCTTCAACAGAGGAATGGATACAGAAAATGTGGTACATCTACACAATGGAATATTACTCAGCTATCAAAAACAATGCCTTTATGAAATTTATAGACAAATGGTTGGAACTAGAAAATATCATCCTGATATCATACCTGTGAGGTAACCCAATCACAGAAAAACACACATGTTATGCACTCATCGATAAGTGGCTATTAGTCCAAATGCTTGAATTACTCTAGATGCATAGAACACATGAAACTCAAGATGGATGATCAAAATGTGAATGCTTCACTCCTTCTTTAAAAGGGGAACAAGAATTCCCTTGGCAGGGAAGAGAGAGGCAAAGATTAAAACAGAGCCTGAAGGAATACCCATTCAGAGCCTGCCCCACATGTGGCCCATACATCTACAGCCACCCAATTCGACAAGATGGATGAAGCAAAGAAGTGCAGGCCGACAGGAGCTGGATGTAGATCTCTCCTGAGAGACACAGCCAGAATACAGCAAATACAGAGGCGAATGCCAGCAGCAAACCACTGAACTGAGAATAGGACCCCCGTTGAAGGAATCAGAGAAAGAACTGGAAGAGCTTGAAGGGGCTCGAGACCCCATATGTACAACAATGCCAACCAACCAGACCTTCCAGGGACTAAGCCACTACCTAAAGACTATACATGGACTGACCCTCGACTCTGACCTCATTGGTAGCAATGAAAATCCTAGTAAGATCACCAGTGGAAGGGAAAGCCCTGGGTCCTGCTAAGACTGAACCCCCAGTGAACGTGATTGTTGGGGGGAGGGTGGCCATGGGGGGAGGATGGGGAGGGGAACACCCATAATGAAGGGGAGTGGGAGGGATTAGGGGGATGTTTGCCTGGAAACCGGGAAAGGGAATAACAATCGAAATGTAAATAAGAAATACTCAAGTTAATTAAAAAAAAAAAGAAGTACCTGGAAAAAAATAAAAAATAAAAACAATGACTTCATGAAATTCTTAGGCAAATAGATAGAACTAGAAAATATCATCCTGAGTGAGGTGACCAGTCACAAAAGAACACACATGGTATGTGTTCACTCATAACTGGACAGTAGGAAAAAATATTAGAATACCCATAATACAACTCACAGGTTAATATAACAACTCACAGCTAAAGAAGGAGGAAAACCAAAGTGTAAATGCTTCAGTCTTTCTTAGATTGGGTAACAAATTAATCTTGGGATGTGGAGGGAGGGAGGGACCTTGGAGGAAGAGGTGAGGAGTATGGAAAATGGAGCCAGTATCAGGTGTGGGAGGAGACAGGGGAGAAATACAGAGGATCAGGAAATTAAATGGAGGTATGTAGCAGTGGGAATGGAAAACTAGTGGTAGCTATTAGAAAGTCCCATGTGCCAGGGAACAAGAGGTTCCCAGGACCCAAGTGGTATGACATTAGCTGAAGTACCCCCCCCCCCAAAAAGATGAGAGAGATCCTGTAGAGACCACATCCAGATGTTAGACATAGCCCTAATTGAGGGAAGGGGCCACCCACCTACCTCAAAAATATCAACTCAGAATTGCTCCTGTCTAACTAAAGGAAATGCAGAGACAAAGGGTGGAATAGAGACTGAAGGAAAGGCCACCTAGAGACTTCCTCACCTAGTGATCCATCCCATCTTCAGACACCAAACCTAGACACTCTTGCTAATGCCAAGATGTGATTGTTGACAGGAGCCTGTTATAGCTGTCCCCTGAAAGCCTCCTCCAGAGCAATACAGATGCAGATGTTTTCAGTCAAACATCCATTGGACTGAGCAGGAGAACCCCAATAGAGGAGTTAGGGAAATAAATGAAGGAGCTGAAGGAGTTTGCATCCCCAGAGAAAGAACAACAATATCAACCAATCAGACCCCCTAGAGCTCCCAGGGACTAAACCACCAACCATAGAGTACACTAGGAAGGACCCATGGCTCCATCTGCATATGTAGCAGAAGATTGACTTATCTGGCATCAGTGGGAAGGTAAGCCCTTTGTCCTGTGGAGGTTTGATGCTCCAGAGTAGAGGAATGCTAGGGCAGGGAGACAGAAGTGGGTAGATGGGTGGGAAGCACCCTCATAGAAGCAGGGTGGAGGGGGGTTGGTATAGGGAGTTTAGGGAAGGGAAATTAGGAAGAGTAATAACATTTGAAATGTAAATACATAAAATAACAAAAAAAAGATGCCTAAAACAGAGCAATGTCTGAGCCACTCTCTAACTCTACATGGCTAGCAATATTCCCTTCCAATATTCCAGAGTTAATATTTACTAAATCTATATTTTGTCTTTGCTGCCTTGGACCCTACTGGGTAGCCCTCCTGTGGCCAATTTTCCACTGTACCTACATTTCAGCTGTCTCTCCCCCCTGCACCCTTCTCCCATTTTACTTACTTACTTCATATTTGTGCACTTTTTTACACATTTTTAAAAAGTATTTGCTAATATTTTATCTTTTCCTCCTTTTTATACTTATATTCTATTATGTTTTAAATGTTTCACTTTTCTCCTCTTTCTACTATTAATTTTAAAAAATTAATCCATTTTATATTAATCATGTTCCTTTGCCTGCTTTTCCAAATCTGCTTCACCTCCAGAACCATACGATTTCATGTTCTCTCTCTCTCTCTCTCTCTCTCTCTCTCTCTCTCTCTCTCTCTTTCTCTCTCTTTCTATCACAGAACAAAAAATAATAAAATATGAAAACAAACTAAAAATAATACAGTCTGTTTCATTTTGGCCAAATAGTTCTGTACATGGTTCCTGCCATGAAGTATGGCTGACATATCCAGTGTCACTCCACTGGGAAAAAAGTGATCTGCCCTGTCCCAGAAAGAATTGCAAGAGAAACCACTACCTGTGAGTGTCTTAGCCTCAATAATAAGTACAAATAGCAAACAACTAGCCAGTGTAAACAAGGCTATGCACATCAGAATGTGGCATATGTGATAACCCTCCATGATCCGCCGGTTAAAATTCTATTGAAGTTCTTCAGAACTGTAAACATTATAGAAACTTATGCTGATATAAATACATTCTACTTACATTTTACTTACATTTTATGTGCAGTAAAACAACTAATGATGAAAAGTTCGTACAAGTATTTACAAACATCTAATTGTATTCCACTGTTTTACTCCTTCCAGATAAGTTCATCAAATGTCATCATTCTGCCATGTAAAAGATAAGGAACAATGGGTATCAGACTTAAATGCATGCTGTACCTCATGTCTCTTGATGGTGCAGAGTCAATTCATATTCGATATTGTTTAAGAATATCTCTTACAAAATGAAAAGTCAAAAAATTAAATACACAAGTATAACCTGAGAACAGAAATTCTATCAACAATGAACATTAAAGGAACTGCTACAATGTAGAACTTAATGGAAGTAAGATTAGCATGAGAATTGAGCTGTCTCTTCAGGTCAACAATACTTTTTGTTCTACACTATATCATATAAACTAACACCAACTGTATTTTGCTTGTTGTATAAAATATGAAATGTTAATTCTCACATGAAAATCATCTATATCTTTTTGTACTTATTATTTTATATTTACCAATAATAGTTTATATTCTTTCCTATAACAATTTGAGTATCTACAATAAATGTTATTCAACTAAACAGCTTATCCCTGTCTATATTCGCCAAAGTACCAAACAGAGTATGTTATACCAACCACACAAAAGAGTAAGAAAAACACAACTTATGCACATTGAATGAAAGAATCCAAAGTAGTCCATTTTAATAGTCAGTTCAATATTTTCTAACTTGATTTAACCAGAAACAGATATCAACTTTCAGGAGTATTTACCTATAATATTTTGTTATTATATATATATCCCATAATTACTGAGCAAAAGTGCACCAATACTCATAACATTGAAAAACAAGAGATTGCTTGAGATTGATTGACTCCTTGAAAATTAACTGTGGTTGTGTGAAGTTAATTGCTCAGTACTCACTGGGAAAATGGTAATGATCCCTGATGATTTGAATTCATACTGGAATCCAGAGATACTGCAGGGACTTATCCTCAGTGACAAACAATGACAGTAGGAAACAGCTTTGCAGCTATAAAGTCATAGTAACTTAAAACTTCTTAACTTGAAATGAATTCTTATTTCAAGAGGTAAGTCTTTGACTTTGTTGGTAAATGGAGATATTTTCCTTGATGTGCAGCATATTTATAAACCATGAAGTTGAAACATGTCAGATGGAATTATGCAGTTAGATAACAGAAGGGAGAAAAACAAAGTTTCATATAATCACTTTGTATTTCATTAGTTAATTGTTCAAAATGATTAGGCATAAAACAAAGTTTTCCTAGACTCCATTTATCCGTTCATAAGTAAGACCTTCACAGCTGCACACATAGAGCATTCACCAAGAAGCTAACAAGTTCACTAGCCGTGAAATGCTTTGCTGGCTTACTGTCAGGAGATATACTGAACAAGGACCTGCTTTATTTATAGACTGAATGTGCCAGTCTTACAGGCATCATTGTAGACAAATGACGATGACATACATGTAGAATGTGAGGGGTGACATTCAATCTGCCTCTTGCTTGGTAAGCCTTGGTAAATCTCTTATCTTCTGAAGTTGAATATTGGGCAGTGTCCTCTATTGATTCATTCCATCATACTCCAGTTAGAAAACACTGTAATACTAGGCAAGTAGCTGGTGTGTCTAAACAAATAATTACTACTAATGTGTCAAATATTTATATTTTACAAGATGACAAAATTGATACTTGAAAATACTGTAAAAAACAATGATCTGTTTAGAAGAATTTAAAATATCTAATGAGTTTACAACAGTAAAGTTCAACGTGAAAATTTAATGTGATCTTTATTCAGTTTTATAATCTTTGAGATTATTATCATCAACAAGCACCCTTCAATATACTAAACATGGGAAAACTGAAATACTATCCTTCTATCTTTCCTTTATTTATGTATGCTTTAAACAGAATTGCTACCATTCACTTTGTGCTTACCAAGTGCAATAGACCGAGTTCAACAACCTGGTGTTCATATCTAATACTCTTTTAAAAATTTGTTATTTTATTGAATATATATGAGTGCTTCCTGATGTATACACATGTGCCATTTGAATGCCTAGTTTTGGAGCAGAACAGGGCATTGGGTCCTAAGAACTGTAAAAACAAACTGTTTTTACAGTTGGAAAAAATTGTGGATGCCGAGAATTAAACACAGGTCCTCTGAAAATATAGTAAGCTTATCCCAAGAGCAATCACTAAATTCAACAATATGTTACTTCATATAATTATGTATATATATGTATATATATATATATTAGTATATATTAGGTGTGAGTATGTGTGTGTGTGGGTGTGTGTTCAAGGCTAAGCTGGTCTACATAAGAGAGCAAGGATTACACAGGAAAACTTTATCCTAAAAAAAAAACAACCTAAAACTAAAAAAACAACAACAAAAAATAAAAAGAAAAACAGCTAAGTGATATTTCATGGAAATAAAAATATAAATTATAAATAAAAGCAAGGTTATTTTTAAAAATTCTCTGTTGCTGGTTCAAAATATTTAGTAATAATTTAAGTCTTTATTACATAAATCTACTATTTCACATTTTATTATTTTGTTAAAATAAATACATTGTTTTGTTAGAGTGCATATAATTTTATGTTCATTTATTTATTTCATTTATTTGTCTGAAGAGAATGGTGCAGGAAAATGCATAGATATGAATTTCAAAGGACAACATCCAGGAATTAGTTCTCTTCTCCAATCTTGAGAGTTCCAGGAATCAAACTCTGGATGTCAGAGGTCAGGCTTGGTGGAAAGAATCTTCACCTGCCAACCTATCTTACCCAAATATAGCATTGTTTTATATATTTAATTATAATGACTATTAAATATTTTTATTATAAAGGTTGTAAGTAAAGGCTATTTATTATTTACACCACATTTCTAGCTTTTGTGATTGAATAATTTGAAGAACTTATTCTGTAGAAATGTATAAACTTGAGTATAACATCCACATAGCTCCAAATTTTGGATAGTATATTTGATTTAATGCTTTTCATATGTATACTATATGAAATGAAGTGAACTATTTATTAATCCCCTTTTGTATTGTCACCAACTCAGCCTTGATCTGGCAGGAGCTACACTGGCCCATGGCATTCCTAGAGGATGGCAACCACACTGCAGTGACAGAATTCATATTGTTGGACTTAACAGAAGACCCAGTTCTTAGAGTCATCCTCTTCATCATCATCCTGTGTATCTACCTGGTGACTGTGTCCGGGAATCACACCACCATCCTTCTCATCAGAGTCTCCTCTCAGCTCCATCACCCCATGTACTTTTTCCTCAGTCACTTGGATTCTGTTGACATAGGCATTTCATCTTCTGTAACACCCAATATGCTTGTCAATTTCCTAGCTGACATAAATACCATCTCCTACCTTGGATGTGGCATCCAGCTGAGCTCAGCTGCTTTCTTTGGAACAGTTGAATGCTTCCTTCTGGCTGCCATGGCTTATGATCGCTTCATGGCAATCTGTAACCCTCTGCTTTATTCCACTAAATTGTCCACACAAGTCTGTATGCAGCTGGTTGTGGGATCTTATATAGCGGGTTTCTTTAATGCTTCATTTGGCATCAATTTCTTTTTTCTTTTCCTTTCTGTGGACCAAATAGAGTTAATCACTTTTTCTGTGATTTTCCTCCTATGATGGAACTCTCCTGTTCTGATGTCAGTGTCTCTGGAGTTGTTATCTCTTTTCCTGCTGGCTCGATAACTATTACCACATTGTTTGTTATAGTCATATCTTATTTCTATATTCTTATCACCATCCTAAAGATGAACTCTACTGAGGGCCGCCACAAGGCCTTGTCCACCTGCACCTCCCACATCACTGTCGTCACTCTCTTCTATGGAACTCTCACATTCATTTATGTGATGCCAAAGTCTACCTACTCCAGGGACCAGAACAAGGTGGTGTCTGTGTTCTACATGGTGGTGATCCCAATGCTGAACCCCCTCATCTACAGCCTCAGGAATAATGAGATTAAGTTTAATCTGAAAAGACAATTTTATAGGAAAACCTTTTTATAATCAGTCGTCGGTAAAGCTTAATATAATAATTTTAATCATGCAAGACCAATGTTATCATCATCTCAGGTTTGATTATTAGCCTTAGCATTTCTCCTTTTTCCCTAATCTGTTTTTCCAGTATGTATAGCTATTGTTGTTATAAATATGTTCATGATTAGGCTATTACTATTTACAAATATTAATTCCTTCCATTCATTTCAGAATATAATTCAGTTACTCTTCTCTCCTCCCTAAGTCTCTCCTTTGATTATCCTAGCTTGCTTTTTATTTCTTGAAATAATCAGGATCCATGTACTTCCTATTTTCTATTGCATATTTTAGCCCACTCTCCATACTTCTGATCCCATCTCAATGTCCTAATCAAATATTACTTGCCCCATAGAGAGTTCACTGCTAACATGCATAAGCTACAAGCATGCTCCCTTTACCACTCTCCACATCTATCTTTACCACTCATAATGTTTCCATTTATTCTTCTCCACCATGCTCTACATATTAAAATGTTGATTATGTTCTAATGTAGTATCTATTAAAGTGGATTTCACAAAATTATTTAATTCAGTAACATTTCTTTAGTATCTAGTTGATTATGTAATACAATAAATTCTCAATATCTGGATGGAATGAATTATTCAGTGGTTATCCTCTATATACCTGTAAAACTGTTCCAATCTCTGACACACTATTTCATAAAGAATTTGACATCATGAAGGTAGATACTACTGGGTTGTAATACCTTCCCCACCTTTCTAAACTGCCTTTCTTCCCTATCTTTCTAAAGTATCTTCAAACATCTCAAAAAGAAAATCTTCATGGATATGTGTATTATCATTTCTTACTGATGGTTTGTATTTTATTTCTCTATTATTGATGCTTATATAGTAATATAAAAAAAACAATAAAAACAGCTGAAGATTCTGACCTCAAATAAGAGGATCATGTGTTATGGGGAAGCTAACTTATTTGTTCCAGAAGTTTGTGAGACTGGTGTCCTGGGGATTGTCACTCACGGTGAGTGAAAGCCAATATGTGACTTAAGCTGTCGTGTGTGTGTGTGTGTGTGTGTGTGTGTGTGTGTGTGTGTGTGTGTGTGTTTTACAAACTTAGGTTTCCTTGTGTTTTGAGCATAGATTTAAGAATTCAAATGCCAAATTGATTTATTTTTCCTTTGATTACTATGTAGAGTTCTTCCCTATTATTTCTTCTGATAACCTTAGTTTGAAATCTATCTAATCATCAGATACTAAAATGTATACCAGCTTGCATCTTTGGTCCATTTACTTGTAATACCTTTTTAACATCCCCTTACTCTAAGGTAAAGTCTTCTCTCTATGTTAAAATATGTTTGTTGGATGGACTGTCACCATTCTCTGTTCTCCTCCAAATTTAATCCCCCAGTCTCATCCTTTGCTCTGCAACACCTACAATAGCCTTCCCTGCCTGCTTTTACCCACTTACTCTGGATCCCATAATTTCTCCCCCTATTAATGCTCCTCCTACTGACACTTTATCCCAGTGCTGAGCTCTAGCAGGCACTGACAACTCATCCAATGGTCACAACTTCAAGAAATTATATAAGGAGACTACAAATGGTGACCTCTCTTTCTGCTACTCAGGAGTGATCTCCTGAATCACATCCCCAACTCCTTAATAAAATACCTGTTGCACTTTTCCTTTACGAACTAATCTGACCACCAATGGATCACAAAGATCTTCTCCTTTAAGCTTCCTTTCCCCAAATTTCCCCTATTTTTTTCTTCCCTCACTCTGATGCTCTCTTTCTCCTCTAATTGTCTGGTTCAGATTTCTAATGTGATCCAGTCTGGACATTTTCAGATACCTCTGCCTGGGATGTCATTCATATCTACAGTAAAACTTTATCCTCAATCACAACTGGGAGTGGTCACATGCTCAGTTTCACTTATCCAGTGCAAAAACAATACAGTAGTAGCATATTTGAGTTCCTCTCCAAGGTGCAAGGAACTCAGCCTCTCCAAACCAAGCTGCTGATTTGACTCTTCAAAGGTATGTACAGATCTTTTTTTCCCTGCGACCCACCAAATTAGACTCCAAAGTCTCCCTTTTCATTGTCTTCTTCCTTCCACCTGCTCTAAGCATTAATCTTTCCTCATCTACTCAGTAAATTGTTCTAGTCCTACAGGTTACTACATCTTATGCTCATTCCTCATTCATCTCAGTCTCTCTGGTTCCTACAGCCTACTATGCCCTCTTGGGTTTATCTTGGCACTTCTCTGGCATGCTATTACTTCTTGGGCTCCTAAATTAAGACACCTACACACTCCCTTATCCTGAAAGTCTCCCATAGTCTACATGTTCAGCTGCTTTCGTGTCTCCTCTCTTGGATAAGTGTCCCTTTGGGGCTGCCTACTTTGTCTGCTATTACTACAAAAGCCATGCTACTGTGCATCACAGTGCTACTTTTACCTTAGTGAGCCCCTATCATGTGAAAAGGGATGCCTATGTTTCATAATTTGGGACATTCCTCACTGACAAGCCTCTTGTGAATATCCCAGATTAAACTTCTTGTCACCTCAACACCCTTCTTTTCTGTTCCCTTTGTTTTCAGGTCCTTACTGGAGCTACTTGGCATCCCTTTAGGAGCTGAAGTTGCACAGCTTCTCTATACCCTTCTTAGCCTCTATGATATAGGAATTCTCCATGAGGCAGAGTTCCTATACTGTGAACCTCATTCCCTCTCAATGCCCTCCAGGAATTTTTGTAGCTTACTTATGCCCTCCTGGGACTATGACCTTTTCCTCAACTCCCCCTGAAACTTGTTTGCAAATCCTTCCTGGAGTTCCCACACCCCTTTGGAACTGCTGCTCCCTTAAGTGGAATCTTCCTCAGGTGGAGTTTCTAAAGTCTGCAACCCTGTCCCCCACACTCTCCTGGAAGTCCCACAGCTTCTTTACATGTTTCTAAGCCTATATCTTAAATCTTTTCTGACCTTCCCCTCATAGCTGCCTCCTCTTTCGTCTTCATAATGCCCCTGAGATTCTATCTTCTTTCTTCCTTACACCCTTCTGATACTTATATGACACTCTCCTTTTCCCTTCTTGGATTTTATTGAGGCCTTGCTCTCTTGCTACAAGTGGCTTGGACTTGACCTCCATACAGCTTGATCAATAGCCATAATTTTTCAAATTCTCTCATATGATAATAACTTCTGCCACACCACATACAGAAGTGATCCCCGAATATCTTATAACTAAACTTACTCTGCTCCACACTTCCAAAGGCATCTTATCAAGGTTTTTCTACGTTTCTCTTTTTCATTAATTTAGTTATTTGTTCACTTTACACCCAGATCCTGACCCCCTCCCTCCTCCCAGTCCCAACCTCTCACCCACCTTTTCCCATTCACCTTCTTCTCCTTAGAGAAGGGGATACACTTCCCCCACTCCCACCACATGTACCAACCCACCCTGGTACAGGTAGTTGCATCAGAACTAAGCTCATCCTCTTGCACTGAGACCAGACAAGATAGCCTAGCAAGGAAAAAGGGATCCAACAGCAAACAAGAGAGTCAAAGACAGCCCTTGCTCTAATTGTTAGGGAAGCCACATGAAGACTAAACTGCACATTTGCCACAAATGTGAGAGACCTGGTTTGATGACATGACCATTTGTGGTAGTGGAGTGTTCAAATCTCCCACTCTTAATGTGTAGGCTTTACATGTCACTTGGCCTTTTCCCCTCACAATTTTTAATTCAGGATTCAGTTCCACCTGGATCATAGCCAGGAGAAATGAAGTTTGTTGTTTTCTGAGGTTCATTGTTAATAACAAGGCTCTCTCTGCCTTTCCTAAAAGTCCTGTGAGGATCAGAAACATCCAGTCAACACCAGGGACAACCAGATGGCTAAAGACCAGTGTAGGAACAGAATGAGCACCAGAGCCCATTCGCTATTTACAAGTTACAAAATTATTCTAGCTGGCACAATACTTCTAATTTAAATCTCTTGAGTCTCTGAACCCCCATTCTGTACACTCAGCTTCTCTCTCCCCTATAACTCAGCCACTTTGTCTATGTCCTCTCTTGGTTCAGGGTTGAGGTTTGTGAATCATGAAAACATGGCCATGAGAACTGGCCAATTGAACTTAAGAGAAGCCCCAATGGAACACAGCAAATTATAACTCAGGTTTATTGATAGGGATGTAGATATAATAGCTTAGAGGGTAGATAACTGTCCAGATCTGGTATATTAAATGCTTATTTTAAATATAAAAGTTCTGTCTCTTTTATCTGGGAACTGAGTGATCAAAAGGAGGGTAGAAATCCCCAATTGAGATTAAATATTTAATAAAATAATTCTGTTCTTGACTCTGCTCCTGGAACTCTCCTTGTCCATTTGGATCTCTCTTTTTCTCTGACTCTTCCCCTCATTTCTTGCTTTTATCTTTTTCTATCTCATTTTATGGCCCTGTTCAGTATAGATCCTTTCCCTGATGCCTCTGGTTGTGTTCTACCTCATATCTACATTAAAACTTTGTCCTTGACCAAACCTGGTAGCAGTCATGTCATTTTCATTCAATGATTCAGTAGGCTTTATCCAGATATACAGCGAAGTTTTAATACACACAAATAAATAAATAAATATAATCTACCATATAAACTAACTTAAAGAAAAAAAACACATGATCATTTCATTAGATAAAAAAATGACTTGGCAAATTCCAAACTCCTTTATGATAAAAGTCCTAGAGACACAATAAACATCTGGAGTGGGTTCACACCTTTGTGTCACAGAAAAATCTTTGGATCCCAAAAATGATCTGGGGTTAAAAGCATGAACATTCTTTTCTCTGTCCATATTATTGGATGTATTAGACAATGATGTTCTAAGCAACACTTTTAAGTCTGTATTTAGAAAACAACCAAAAATAATTAAAAAATTTGATCTTGTGACTATGATAATACTATTCAGTAACTTACTTGGGTTAGAATAATAGCATATCATACCATTGTATAATATTAAAATTCTAATGTTTTGACCTTATAATACAGCAAGATCATAGTGAGAAAAATATGAAATTTTAAATGTTTTTGATGGGTAAATAATTTTTAGAATTTTATTGTGTGTATTTATATATTATAAAGTACTTCCTCAGACCCTCCTTCATTACATATGCTTTCATACTGTAGTAGCTATTCCTGTTTGTCAACTTGACTATCTATGGAATGAAATATAGTCCAGAATTGGAAGGTTCAGCTGTAATCCTGATCTTGAGGCTGGGAGATACAAGTTTCTCACCTGGATATTGGTGATTTTGAAGCATTGTGGCTATGAATCCCAGGAGACTAAAGTATGGAGATCTTTGAGTTCAGATTCATGTGGAATAAAGCTAGTCCCAGATCCAGGCATGGTACTACACACCTTTAACCTGGGACACACCTTTTGCATGAGACCTACATGAGGACATCTGAAAAAGGAAGATGCTCTTTCTTCTTCACTTGCAAGCCTAGTGGGACTGAGAAACTTCTAGATCCTTGGACTTCCATTCATAGCTGCTTCTGACCATTGCTGGGTAGTTGGTCTACAGAGCATAAGTCATCAACAAATTCCCTTACTATAGGTACTACTCATAAGTCCCGTGATTCTACAGAAACCTGACTAATACACATACAATTAGACATTAATAATCTGTATTTAAATACATTAAATTGCAATCACTTTTTTCTTTTTTATTGAAATTTTTATTTACACTTCAATTGTCATTGCCTTTTATGGTTTCCTGTCCATAAATACCCTATACCATCTCCCATACCCCTTCTTGTATGAGGGTGTTACCCACCCATCCACCCACCTCTTCCTACCACCTGCTCTGATATTCCCCTACACTGGGATTTCCAGCCTTGGCAGGACCAAGGGCTTCTACCATTGGTTCCAACAAGGCCATCCTCTGCTACATATGAAGCTGGAGCCATGGGTTTGTCCATGCATATTCTTTGGATGATGGCTTAGTCCCTGGGAGCTCCGGTGGGTTGGTATTGTGTTCTTATGGGGATGCAAACACCTTCAGATACTTTCTGTAACTCCTCCAATCAGGACCACATTCTCAAGTCAATGGCTGGCTGCGAGCATTTGTCTCTATATTTGTCATTCTCTGGCAGAGCCTCTCAGGAGACAGGCATATCTGGCCCCTGTCAACATGCACTTCTTGGCATCAGCAATATTGTCTGGGTTTGGTGGCTGTATGTATATTGGCTAGATTCCCAGATGGGGTGGTCTCTGAATGACCATTCCTTCAATCTCTGCTCCAAACTTTATGTCCATATCTCCTCTTGTGAATATTTTTGTTCCCCCTTCTAAGAATGAATGAAGCATCTGCACTTTGATCGTCCTTCTTCTTGAGCTTCATATAGTCTGTGGATTATATCTTGGGTAATCCGAGTTTTGGGGCTAATATCCACATCAGTGCATATCACGTGTGATTTTTTTGTTGTGATTGGATTACCTCACTCAGGATGATATTTTCTAGTTCCATCCATTTTCTATTGAATTTCATGAAGTCATTGCTTTTAATAGCTGGGAGTACTCCAATGTGTAAATGTCCCACATTTTCTGTATCCATTCCTCTGTGGAGGGACACCTGGGTTCTTTCTAGCTTCTGGCTATTATAAAGAAGGCTGCTATGAGCGTAGTAGATCATGTGTCCTTGTTACATATTGGAGCATCTTTTGGGTATATTCCCAGGAATGCTATATCAGGGTCTTCAGGTAGAATTGTTTCCAAATTTCTGAAGAACCTCCAGAGTGATTTCTAGAGTAATTGTGCCAGTTGCAATCCCACAAACAATGGAGACATATTTCTCCGCATCCTGGCCAGCATCTGTTGTCACTTGGTGTTTCTATATTAGCCATTCTGACTGGTGTGAGATGAAATCTCAGGGTTGTTTTGATTTGCATTTCCCTGCTGACTAAGAATGTTGAACATTTCTTTAGGTGTTTCTCAGACATTCGATATTACTTACTTGAGAATTCTTGGTTGAGTTCTGTATCCCATTTTAAATAGGTTTATTTAACTCTCTGGAATATTGCTTCTTGAGTTCTTTGTATATATTGGATATTAGCCCTCTGTCAGATGTAGAATTGGTAAAGATCCTTTCCCAATCCATTGGTTGATGTTTTGTAACATTGACAGTGTCCTTTGCCTTACAGAAGCTTTGCAGTTTTATGAGGTCCCATTTGTTGATTACTCATCTTAGACAATAAGGCAATGGTGTTCTGTTCAGGAAATTTTCCCAGTGTCCATGTGTTTAAGGCTCTTCCCCACATGCCTTCTATTAGTTTGAATATATCTGGTTTTATGTGGAGGTCCTCGATCCACTTGGATTTGAGTTTTGTACAGGCTGTAAGAATGGATCAATTTGATAGCATTTGCCTCTGTATTTGGGATGGGGTGTGCTTGGGGAGGAGGTACACACTTATAGAAGAAGGTGAGGGAGATGCGATAGGAGGCTTATGGCTGGGAAAGGGAATAATATTTGAAATATAAATAAAAAATATCCAATAAAAATAAAGAAAATGGACCAATTTGCAATCATCTACATTCTAACTGCCAGTTGAACCAGCACCATTTGTTGAAAATGCTGTCTTTTTTCCACTGAATGGTTTTAGCTCTTTTGTCAAAGTTCAAGTGAACACAGGTGTGTGGGTTCTTTTTTGGGTCTTTAATTCTATTCCGTTGATCTACCTACCTGTCTCTGTCTACCAATACCATACAGGTTTTATCACTACTCCTCTGTAATAGAGCTTGAGGTCATGGATGGTGATTCCCACAGAAGTTCTTTTATTGTTGAGGATAGTTTTCACTATCCTGGGTTTTTTGTTATTCCAAATGAATTTGCAAATTGCTCTTTCTAGCTCTACAAATAATTGAGATTGAATTTTGATGGGGATTGCAGTGAATCTGCAGATTGCTTTTGGTAAAATGGCCATTTTTACTATATTAATCCTGCCAATCCATGAGCATGGGAGATCTTTCCATCTTCTGAGATCTTCTTCAATTTCTTTCTTCAGAGACTTAAAGTTCTACAGATCTTTCAGTTGCTTGGTTAGAGTAATAATGAGGTATTTTATGTTATTGGTGACTATTATGAAGAGTGTTGTTTCCCTAATTTCCTTCTCAGCCTTTTTATCCTTTGAGTAGAGGAATGCTACTGATTTTTCTGACTTAATTTTATATCCAACCCCCTTGCTGAAGTTGTTTATCAGGCTTAGTAGTTCTGTGGTGGTACTTTGGGGGTCATTTAAGTATAAGATCATATCATCTGCAAACAGTGATTTTTTTAATTTTTTTCTTTCCAATTTGTATCCCTTTGACCTCCCTTTGTTGTCTGACTAGTCTGACTAGGTCTTCGAGTGATATATTGAATAAGTCGGCCGAGTAGGCAGCACTGCCTTGTCCCTGTTTTAGTGAGACTGTTTTAAGTTTCTCTTTATTTAGTTTAATGTTGGCTACTGATTTGCTATATATTACTTTTACTATGTTTAGCTATAGGCCTTGAATTCCTGATCTTTCCAAGATTTTTCACAAGAAGGGGGGTTGAACTTTGTCAAATGCATTCTTGGTATCTAATGAGATGATCATGTGGGTTTTTATTTCTTTGAGTTTGTTTATATAGTGGATTACATTGGTTGATTTCCATATATGTAACCATCCCTGTATCCATGGGATGAAGCCTACTTGATCATGATGGATGAGCATTTGACCTGTTCTTGGATTTGGCTTGGGAGAATTTTATTGAATACTTTTGTGTCAATATTCACAAGGGAAATTGGTCTGAAGTTCTCTTTCTTTGTTAGGTCTTTGTGTGGTTTAGGTATAAGCATAATTCTGGCTTCATAGAAGGAATTGGGTACTGTTCCTTTGTTTCTATTTTATGGAATAGTTTGGAGAGTATTAGTATTAGGTCTTCCATGAAGATCTGATAGAGTTCTGCACTAAATCCATCTGGTGCTGGGCTTTTTTTGGTTAGGAGACTTTTAATAACTGCTTCTATTTCTTTAGTAATTATGGGAATTTTAGATGGTTTATCTGGTCTTGATTTAACTTTGGTACCTGGTATCTGTCTAGAAAATTGTCCTTTTCATCCAGATTTTCCAGTTGTGTTGAATATAGGATTTTGTAGTAAGATATGATGATTTTTTGAATTTGCTCAGTTTCTGTTCTTATGTCTCCCTTTTCATTTCTGATTTTGTTAATTTGGGTACTCTCTCTGTGCCCTCTGGTTAGTCTGGCTAAGGGTTTATCTATCTATCTTGCAGATTTTCTCAAAGAACAGCTCCTGGTTTTATTGATTCTTTGTATAGTTCCTTCTTATTATACTTGGTTGATTTCAGGGTTGAGTTTGATTATTTCCTGACATCTACATCTCTTCAGTGTATTTGCTTCTTTTTGCTCTAGAGCTTTTAGGTGTGCTGTCAAGCTGCTAGTGTATGCTCTCTCCAGTTTCTTTTTGGAGGCATTCAGCTATGAGTTTTCCTCTTAGCACTGCTTTCATTGTGTCCCATAAGTCTGGATATATTGTGCCTTCATTTTCATTAAATTCTAAAAAGCCTTTAATTTCTTTCTTTCTTTCTTCTTTGACCAAGTTATCATTGAGAAGATCATTGCTCAACTTCCATGTGTATGTGGGCTTTCTATCACTTTTGTTGTTATTGAAAACCAGCTTTAGTGCATGGTGATCTGATAGGATACATGGGATAATTTCAATCATCTAGCATCTGTTAAGTCCTGCTTTGTGACCAATTATATGGACAGTTTTGGAGAAGTTACCACGAAATGCTGAGAAGAAGATATATTCTTTTATTTTATGGTGAAATATCTCTTAAATCCATTAGGTTAATAACTTCTGTTAGTTTCTCTGTGTCTCTGTTAATT
Organism: Rattus norvegicus; assembly: GCF_021556685.1. Taxonomy (NCBI): domain Eukaryota; kingdom Metazoa; phylum Chordata; class Mammalia; order Rodentia; family Muridae; genus Rattus; species Rattus norvegicus. The sequence goes on along the minus strand of NC_141534.1, from coordinate 175,069,996 downwards.
TCTCTTTCCATGATCTGTCCATTGATGAGAGTGGGGTGTTGAAGTCTCCAACTATATTGTGTGAGTTGTAATATGTATTTGAGCTTTAGTAAGGTTTCTTTTATGAATGTATGTGCCTTTGCATTTGGAGCACAGATATTTAGGATTGATAGCTCATCTTGGTGCATTTTTCCTTTGATGAATATAAAGTGTCCTTCCTTAACTTTATTGATAACTTTTGGTTAAAAATCAATTTTATTTGTCATTAGAATGACTAGTCCAGCTTGTTTCTTGGGACCATTTGCTTTGAAAATTGTTTTTCAGCCTTTTACCTTAAATTAAATTCTTAGACATTCATAAGTTATTTAAGTGTTGCATTTTTAGGCCCAATATTTACATATAAAATGACAGCCAAAAACTGTTTGAGGAGGAACTCAGTGCTTGTTGTTATCAAACATATAAAGCTACATTTGGCATCAACATCATTATGGATCTATGAAGGAATAACTTGAAGAAGTATAATCCAAATCACCACTGTATCAATAAAAATTACAGAGATCTATCTGGACAGTTACCCTAGGCTCTTTGGTTGTTTTGGAGGCAGAGGTCAACCATCTTCATGAGTCACACTGGACAGCATAAAGTCTTTTATTGACATACCGGGCATCATTAGCCTTCAGTTGCCAGACCCAAAAGATCCAAGAGACTTTCCTGCAGATGAAGAACTTGAGAGACTGTGCCTATTTGGAAGGCAAAGGAGGCAATTGTTACTACAGTGCTCTGCTTGTTCATCTTGAGAAGTGCCCTGGTGGTAGGCAAGGCATGAAGTGGCATTTTGTCCAGTGGTTAGCATTACCACAATCTAAGTGAACTTCTTTGTGTACATCTGTCTTCTTTGGAGGAAATCTCCAGGCTGCCTCAAACATTGGTAGTTTTGTCTATGGTGAGTAGACAAATGTTTATTTTTATTAAACATTTTAAATACCATAATCAGAAGATCTCTAAGGAGTTTGAAAAGCAATGTTTAGTTTATTAAGTAGAACTGAGTTTAAATAAACTTTATTTGTTTTTAATTATTTAGTTTGGGTAAACCTTGAAAACATATAGAGAGGTTTATATAAAGCGTGTTACTGATATTGAATTACATTTTTACTTCCATGATGCAAACATAGTTAAAATTTTAAACCATAAATGTGGTTCCTAGAGGAGCTAGGAACTATATTTATCCAAGTGTTTTATAATGCACAATTATAGAATATTACAGTTATTTATATCACTAAATTTATCCAAATCAGTAAAACTGAGTTAGCAAAGACAGAGTCTAGAGATATATCTTTAAGACAGTTAAAGTTAACCTGGGTAGGAATTAATAAACTTTATTCACCAAATGTATTTCTTTTATTTAATACATTGTTTTTTTTATTTTTTGGACAAAAATCATTACATAAAAGTCCATCCTAATCCACTATATCTTGAAGACCTGTTGTTTCCTCATTAGTGTGAAATAGGGAAAACAAGAGCTGATTTCAAGTTACAAGTAAGCACTCAGTAGGAAATTAAGATTACTGATGTACGGATAGGTAACTATGTAAACATTTTAGCTATTAACCTTTATATTACAAGTTTTCAGCTAACTCTTTTGCTTGGAGTTTCACAGTTCCCTCATAATCTGTCCCCCTGCAATGGCCTTAAAGATTCTGAGAGAAAGCCTATATTTCAGTGTTTTGAATGCCTATGACCTTAAGTTGGGGATTTTTTAAAAACAAGAACTAAGAAAATGTAAGAAGTTTAAAAAGGTAGACATCTATTAATTACATTTAGTCATCTTCATTTTATATATCCTTTCTGATTAAAAATTTTAAACAAGCTTCCGGTTTTCATCTGCACCCAAGAGTGACTTTGTGTCACAGTTCTCAGCACCCCAATCCCACTCAGACATAGATTGCTCCCCGGGAGTGCAGACACACCTAAGCTGACAGGTGAGACAACCACTACTGCCCCAATAGCCGGCCGAACTGGGATCTTCCCAGGGCCCAGAGGAACCAGGAACCAGAGAGCAGCTGGAGATAGAATTCTTCTGATATCCATCACAGTGTGGCTGTTTCAGTACTACTAGAAGGGAGGACGAAATAATCAGAGGAGGTAGAAGGAAGAAGAGACTTTGGAGGGAGAGAGGAGGTGGGGGTCGGCAATAAGAGGGGCAAGATCAGGTGTGGGAATAGACAGGTGAGATGTACAGTGGGTCAAGAAATTGAACAGAGGTATGTAGCAGTGGTATGGAGAACTGGTGCTAACAACCAGAAAGTTCCAGATGCCAGGAAAGCAAGAGACTCCCACGACACAAGAGGAATGACATTAGCCAAAATACACAACAAAGGGGAGAGAGAACATGTAGCGACCATAACCAGAGGTTAGGTGTGGCCCCCAGTTGAGGGATGGGGCCACCCATCCATCTCAAAATATTAACCCAGAATTGTTCCTGTCCATAGAAAACACAAGGACAAGAGAGACCACAGAGTTTCTACAGAGACTGAAGAAAGGCCATCCAGGTACTGTCCCATCTGGGGATCCATCCCATTTGCAGCCATCAAACCTATTGCTGATGCCAGGAAGTATTTGCTCACCCAAGCCTGATATAGCTGTCTCTTGAGAAGTGCTGTCAGAGCCTGACTCATACAGATGTAGGTGCTTGCAGCCAACTATCGGACTGAGTGCAGGGGGTGTAGGGGAAATGGGGGAGTTAGGGGAAGGCCTGAAGGAGCTGAAGGGATTTGCAATCCCATAGGAAGAACAGAAATATCAGTGAACTACAACCCCAGTGCTCCCAAGGTCTAAACCACCAACCCAAGAGAACACATGGAGAAACTCTTGGTTTCAGCTGCATATGTAGCAGAGGATGGCTTTATCTGACATAAGAAGGAGGGGAGGCCCTTGGTCCTGTGAAGGTTCAATGTTCCAGTGTAGAGGAATGCTAGGGTGGTGAAGCAGGAGTGGATGGGTGGATAAGGCACACCCTCGTAGATGCAGGCGAAAGAAGGGAGGACATAGGGGCTTTCCAGAGAAGAAACAGGGATGGGGAATAACATTTGAAATGAACATAAATAAAATAAACAAGAAAGAAAGAAAGAAAGAAAGAGAAAGAAAGAAAGAATAAAATTTAAAAAATTAAACAATCTGTGGTATAACAGTGACAAGTAAATTTACCATTTGTCACAAGAATTTTTTCTTATGGGGGTGGTAGACAATATCTGAAGCTTGTGTTCAATATATAATAGCTTTCCCCTTGTGGCATAGAACCTCAACCTTAGTCTTAGCTTTACTCTACATAACCTAATCTCTCCAGAAAGCAATGAGGCCTCATGTTCTTATAGCCAAATTGCATACAGTCAGCTGTGAGGAGTTAATTGGATACTTAAGTGAAGGTCCAATGACATCCTAGCCCCCTCTTTTGAAGGAATATTACTTATAAACAAACCCAACACTGACTATGTTAAGAAGGCATACCTGGAGTTATTACTGAGAAATTTAGACAGGAGGTATTATTTTATATTATAAGCAGTTTGTGTGTGTGTGTGTGTGTTTGTGTGTGTGTGTGTGTGTGTGTGTGTGTGTGTGTGTGCGTCTGAGCATGCACACAAACACAGATGAAGACAAATAACCTGAAAAGCTGAAAAAGTAACTTTTTTATAGAAATTTATTAACTTGTAGAATAACTTAGATATATATTTTAGATATTAGCCATTTCATTAAAAGTTTTCAGCTAATTTCACAGTTCTCTCCTAATCAATCATCTCCTACAATGGCCTGAAAGACCCTGAAAGAAAGTTTGTATTTCAGTAATATTTTTGAATGTCCATGACCTTATGTTGGAGATTTTTAAAACCATATTTAGAGACAATTCAATAGAAAACCATAAAAGCAAGACATCTACAGAAACACAAAATTTTCACATAAACTTGTTTTATTATTTTTACAGATTTTAATCATATTCGATAAGCTTACAAATATTAAAGTATAAAAATGGTTTAGCTCTTTTAAAGCACATAGTATTTTCTTGTGCTGTTGTGTTTTCTCTATTTGTATGACAATTAGATGCCCTTCTGAACCAGGACTGAGATTTTGGAGGAAATTTTTAAATAAATATGCTTGAGTCAGGAGAGGTAGGGCAAACCATAACCTCAGAGCACCTATTTTAATAAAATGGAGGAGCATAAAGCAATACTTGGATATTACGAATACAGAAAAGATAACTTAACCCCTACAAAGTAGAATTCATTGATCAGAGGGAGAGACCAGAATGAGCAGAGAACAAGCAGATAAGAAATTCTAAGTGAAAGCATACTATGTTTATCTATCTTACTGGCACAGTAGTTATAGGGCAGCAGAAGCCAGAGCTCCACAGTCAGAGATAGAAGCCAGCTGGAAGATAAAGCAAGCAGGATAAAAAATTCTTCAATGGCAGAGAGAAGAAAAATCATCACAAACAGAAAATGTAGAGAAGTATCTTATGTACCAGGCTCTATGGAGGTGATGAGTGGGACAGAGGTCACAAGTTTCAGGGGCTTCAGCTAGTATGGAGGTAGCCAGGAGCAATATGTCTGTGGAAATCCAGAAAAAGTTGTAACACACAATAAGGGGAGATTTGGGTATGCTCAGTTTGACTCTCATCTCTGCATCAAAACATGAAAACACAAATCCAAATGACAACAGAAAACAACGACAACAACAACAAAACAATAAGGGAATCCTAGATCAACTCGGGTATTTGGAGGCCACCTTTACTCAACATACACCAATACCAAAAGGACAAGAGGGCATCCACTATGCCCCAGACTAGGTCTACTATTTTACTTTTCTCTCCTGTGTCTCTCCAAACGTCTAGAGACCAAAGCAGAACAGAATACCGCCAGTTTCAGAAGTATGTTTGCCAACAATTCTTATATTTATTTTGCCACCAAATACAAATCTGGAAATGTTGCAGTCTGGGAGCCCTGGGAGTCCTATCAGGTCTATCTTGGATTTCCTTCCTTTAGCACCTGTCCCCTTCCTAGCAACCTTTAATTTTAGGCATCCCTGGTATATGGTATATGAATTTTTGTGTTCAATATAGCATATGTCAGACATCAAGTCTTGAGTCTGGGATATTGCCAGGGGTCAGGCCTCTGGATGTCTTCTTTCTTGTCAGTTCTTCCTGAGGCATTTGAGGGGTAAAGCATAGGTGGAGGGTAAGACTTTGTCTTATGAGACATTTAGGGTTGCTGTATAATAATAAAAAGTTTACTTATCTAAGTCTAAGTTACTATGCTACCATAGCTGACATGTCTTCTGTGTCCCTCAGAAGCCGGAAACTGTAGTTTCTGGCACTTAAGTAAATCGCCTTTGTACTATCTCAACAGGAACTCCTAGGCTCTAACTTTCAGCCTGCTAGTTTGAAATCTCAGGAAGAAAATGGGTCACTTACAAAAGTGATTATATTCTTTATTACTATGTTGTAAATAGTTTCCTATGAAAGCTATATAAGAAGAAACACGAGATCCTACATGGGGAAAGAGAAAAATTCTTCTCTAAGCAGGGGAAGGCAAAAATTTCAAATAAGGGAAAAATTTTCCAGGAGGGGTAAAGGAAAAATCTCTCCTAAGAAAAAAATATTCTAAGGGGGAAAAAATTCTCTCCTCTCTTTGTCTTCAGTGCTTATACATCTTTCAGACTACATGTTCACATGTTACAAAGTTCATCACAAGTTCACACAAAAAATCAAATCATAAATTGAAATAGAAGTTTACAATAGAGAATGTTCACATGCATATCCATTATGAGTAATTATCTGGCTAAATATCTATCACCTGTCTCAGCTCCACATGTTCACTGAAGGTAGTTATTAGTGAAGTTTTGTATAGATAAGCACAGGCAATATTTCATCTTCTGTCCTAGTGCCTATAATAAATCATTAGCTCCCTTTTTATGGCCTCTGGTTAATTGATTTACAACCTCTTAGAATGTTCTCTGAGTAGGAGAAAGTCTGGTTACTCTTTAAGAGCAATGAACTGGTGACACTTGGGAGACTGGCAGAGTTCTCATTGCAATTTTGACTATCAGAAAAGGATCTGATAGCAGTCCCACTATAAAAGAGCTTAATAATCACTGATATAATTTTAGGAATTCTTATAGGATTATCGTTAAGACTTAAGAAGTCATCAATTTGTCAATATAGCATCATTACAAGACAGTACATCTTCGGAGATCTTCAGAAATCTGCTCCAAAAGGGTGGTCTATTACTGAGTGATTGTTATGTATGTTCCCTAATAACAGGAAAAGTATATTAGTAGCAAGAATCTTTCCTAAAATGAATTCTTCTATGGCCTTGCTTAGTAAAAGTGAACCTGTCAGATTATATAATAATTTGAAGCAGAACATCTCAGAAAGATCATCTGCTAGTTATTAGCTTGTCCCATTAAGGCTCCTGACAGACTCTCCCAAAAATCTATCCAGGGCCTCAAAATGTTATGGAATTCTGGTCTCTTGAAAGACCACAGATTCAATTAAATTTTAATTAAAAGATTTATTTGATGAGTTTATGGCAGGAAAGATCTCTAAGAAAAATTAAGATTGCTAATGAGAAAGGGAGCGAAGGGAGGATTTTAAAGGTGAAAATTACTAGAAGATATTCAATATCTCCCTGAGCAAGTAAAAACTGCCTTGTTCTACCAAGTTACATGGTCAACACAACCCAAATCAATCTTTGGATGTCTGCATAAGCAAGATACAGAAGCCATAATGCAGTTAGTTAGATCTTAGCAGGTAGATAGTTATGGCTGTTCATGTTTGTGGGGGAATCACTGAATCAGGGATACTGGGAACTATTCTTCTAGGGACTGGTGTCAGAGAAAAATGTCTAGTAGATACCAAGATGGATGCCTACCATAAAATGAGTTTCTTTAACCATCACATAACAAATAGGAACAAATACAGAGATCCATAGCCAGGCATTATGCAGAATACTGGACACACACAGCTCTAAATGAAAGTTCCTCCATCACATCTCTCTCCTCACAGTTTTTGAAACACTACAGAAGAAGAGACAGAATGAGCATAAGAGCAAGGTAAGGATACCAGGATTATAAGGCCCTCCAAATCCACTAAGTGAAGCTCTTGAGGACCCACAGAGACTGAAGCATGGCCTGCACAAATCCTCTGCCTATAAATGTTAAGTCTCTTTTTAATGATTTTATGAGACTCTTATGTGTGTGAACAAGTAAATCTCTGGTTTTGTGACCTCTCCTGGGGCTTTTTCTTCTGTTTGTTTGTTTACCCAATGTTGATGTGATGGCTTTTGTTTTACCTTATTATATTTTATTTTGTTCTGTTTTGTTGTTATCTCTTAGAAGTTTGTACTTTTTTAATGACAGGCTGAAAAGTAATGGATCCAAATTGGAGGGAAGTTGAGAGGAAACTGAAAGACATAAAGATAGTAGTTATCAGGACATATTGTATGAGAAATGAATGTATTCTTTTTAATTGATTAATTAATTGATTTATACATCAAATGTTGTCCCCACTCCTAGGCCCCACTCACAGAGCTCTTTTCCCCTTCATCCACCCCCTTTGCCTCTGAAGAGGGTGTAACCTCCACAGGTATTCCCCCATCCTGAGGCATCAGTTTATAGGATTAGGGACATCCTTTCCCACTTAGCCCAGGCAAGGTAGCCATCTGCTACATATGTGCTGGGGGTCCTCCAACAAGCCCATATATGCTCTTTGGTAGTGGCTCAGTCACTGTAGGCTATCAGGGTCCAGGTTAATTGACACTCTTGCTCTTCCTATGGAGTTTCAATCCCCTTCGGTTCCTTCAATCCTTCTCCTAACTCTTCCATAGGGATCTACAACCTTCTTCCAGTGCTTGGTATGGAGTACCTGCATCTGTCTCAATCAGATGCTGGTAGAGCCTCTTGGATACACAAACTAGGCTTCTGGGTTTGTTTCCACTGGGGATCGTGTCTAACTAATGGGAGTGGTCGTGGTCTCTTCAGGTCACACATCCCACTGTTGGGCATTTTGGCAAAAGTAACCAACTTTTAGTGCTGAGAACTTCCCCATCCCAAGTCTCAGAACTTTTTAGGTGGTCCCTCTTCCCCCTACCCCAAGCAACTACATATTTCCATAGATTGTCCCTTTAAAATCCACTTATCAATGTGCATATACCAAGGACATCATGAATTTTGAAGGCAAATGGATAAAACTAGAGGATATCATCCTGAAGAAGGTAACCCAGTCCCAAAAGAACATGCATGGTATATGCACATTGATAAGTGGATATTAGCCACAAAAATATAGAATACCCATGATAAATGCCACAGATCATTAGTTAAACAAGAAGGAAGGCCCAAATGAGGATGCTTAAATCTCACTTAGAATGGTGGTGGAGAGTGGCAGGGAGGGATAGTGGAAGAAGGGAAAGAAGGCAGGATCAGCTCTAAGGGTAGATATGAGAGAGGTCCAGAGAGCTGGGAGGTCAGAGATGATGATTCATTCAAAATCTCTTTTAACATTCAGTAGTGTTTTGGCTACCCTGGGTTTTTTGGTTTTCCATATAAAGTTGAGAATTGCTTTTTCAGTTTCTGTATTTGAATTTTGATGGGAATTGCACTGAATCTGATGATTGATTTTTGTAAAGTGGATATTTTCTCTATGTTAATCTTACCCATCCATGAGAATGGGAGATCTTTCCATCTTCTAAGGTCTTCTTTAATTCTTTCTTCAGGGGCTAGAAATTCTTGTCATACAGATCTTTCTTCTCCTTTGTTAAGTTAAACCACAATATTTTATTTGTGGCTATTGTGAAGGCTGTTGTTTCCTAATATCTTCCTCTGCCTTTTTATCATACATGTAAAGAAGGGCAATTGGCTTCTTTGAGTTCATTGTAGAGAGCTCTTGGCACTGTTCCAAGGAGCTTGCAAAGAATAATCACATGGGTTATGTCAGGACAGGAGAGTTGGTTCAAGAAAAATACAGCAGAAGATATATGTTTCTTGAATCTTGATGATCATAAGTTCCTAGAAACAGTGGTTATAGAATTGCTTATTTATAACAGTGCTCTGACCATGAGCTCTTTGCATGCATTTAGTATACTATAAAATCAGCTTGAAGAAAAATAAACTTGCTTCTGTGCTTGCTGAAGTCATGCAATAGTGTTGTCTTATGGTCTTTGTTCTTTCATCTTCACTCCCTTCCTTGGGACCCTATTGACTGACTGAGCAGGTTTGATCATGTTGTGCCCAATATAGGGTTTGAGGGGTTTTAGAGAAGGATACTGTGTGAGTTGAAAGTATGCTAAAAATTGTGGAGCAGAGCTGCATAAACCCTGTGAAATGGGGCAAGATAATAGTTGAATGCTTTTTGTTTAGAGATATGCTTAACTCTAGAGGTACAAATTTAATTTTTGCTTTCTATAGAAGAAATTTGACACTGGTTTCCTGAAAAGGGCACAGTAAATTTATAGACATGGTAGAATACAGGAAAAAGGATTAAAAAGTTGTTATACAGCACATTGTCCTGAAACAATTCCTATAGATAATTTTAGTCTTTGGTCTTTATTCAGCGAAACTTTGGACCCCAGACATGAAAGTATAAAATTAGACAAAATTCTAGAGAATACAAATGATGAAAGTAAAAAGAAAGGATTATGTGCTACAGCAACTGTTTTGGAAATGTTGAAAAATCAAGCTTTTAATTTGTATACCAATAGCCAATGTATAGATCATGGATTGCAATTACATAAAACTTGCTTTTTTATTTACATGCTGCTAATTATCAAAGTTTGCAATGATTTATGCAAATGTAATTCAGTTTAAGAGAACATACTGCTCTTTAATTTATAGGACATTTGAGAGCTCATATTGGATTGTCTGGACCCCTTAGTTAGGGCAATGCCATAGCAGATTTTTATACTCAGCAGATTACAGGCCTTATACAGGAACTATTAGCTAAACAACCTCATTCTTTACATCATCAAAATAACAACAGCTTGAGACAATAATTTGGTATTTCTAGAGGACATACACATCAAATTGTGAAGATTTTCCCCAATATCCTCAATTTCTCCCTGAATCACATAATGATGATAATCCCTGAGAACTCATACTTAAATCAATTATGACAAATTAATATAAGTAGTATTTTTGAATCTGGAAAATTAAAATATGTACATGTGACTATTGACACCATTTCAGGCTTTCTTGTTGCAACTGCTTTAACAGGAGTTAAAATTGTAAATTACTCAATGAAACTTTAAAACAATATCATTGTAAAATAAATAGATGAGAATTATATGCCCATACACCACAAAACTACTTAAATTATACTCTTTTATTTTATTTTTTCAATTTAGTAAAGACATTGTTTAATATTCAGAACACTTTTTAGAGTTGATTGATTTCTAAATTTCAAACACAGAAGACAATACCTATGCTCTTACATTACACAAAGTTTATTGGCTCTGCAAATGGAATTGGAAATGACTGCAAAGGGTTCAAATACTTTAATAGATGACAAGCTCAGTTACTCAGTGTTGGAAGCAAGTAGGAAAATCAGTTTCCAGGATCTTAGTCAAATGTTCTGTTATTAAAAAAATGGTCCTTTAACTTAAAAACCATCCCTCACATATACCTTCACTGCTTATTTAATACAATATCCTAATTTCTCCTCTTACTGTGTTTTCTAGTTGTTATAATCTGCTGTAAGCAGTTACACTTAACTCTAAACTCTCATGATGGATTTCCTATTTTGTCTCGCTTTTAGTTTCTGATTTTGTTAATTTAGATACTGTCTGTGTGCCTTTTAGTTATTTTGCCTAGCGGTTTATCTGTGTTGTTGATCTTTTTCAAAGAACCTGCTCTTGGTTTTCTTGATTCTCTGTATTGTTGTCTTTGTTTTTAATTGGTTGACTTCAGTCCTGAGCTTACCATCTGCTGTCACCTGTTCCTCTTGTTCTTCCTTTTTTGTTCTAGAGTTTTCAGGTGTGCTGCTAAGTTGCTATTGTAGGACCTTTCCAATTTTTTTTTATGAAAAGAAATATAGTGCTAAATTTTCCTCTTAACACTGTACACAAATTTTGGTATGCTGTGCCTTACTTTTCAGTGAATTCTAGAAAGTCTTCAATATCTTTTTTATCTCTTCTCTGACCAACTTATCAGAATATTATTCAGTTTCCTTTCTGTGGGATTTTTTGCTATTTTTTTCCTTGTTGAAGTCCAGCCTTAGTCCATGTTGATCCGATAAAATGCAAGGAGTTATTTCAATCTTCTCACATCTGTTGAGACTTCTTTTGTTTCTAACTATATAGTCAATTTGTAGAAAACTCTGTAAGGTACTGAGAAGAAGGCATTTTCTTTTGGCTTGAGTTAAATATTCTGTAGATATCTGTTATACCAATTGGCTCATAAATTTGTCAGTTTTCTTGTGTCTTTGTTTAGTTTCTGTTTTGATGACCTATCCGTTGTTGAGATGGGGTATTGAAGTCTCCTACTATTATGGTGTGGGTTACAATGTGTGTTTTGAACTTTAGTAAAGTTTCTTTTTTCAATTTGGTTAACCTTGCATTTGGGTCATAGATGTGCAGAATTAAGATGTTATCCTGACTGATTTTTCCTTTAATAAGTATGAAGTGTCTTTATCCATCTATTTTTACTAGGTTTTGGTTGAAAATCTATTTAACAGGATAGAGGGTGTTTCTTGTATGTAAAAGATTAATGAATTCTGTTCACATATCCAGGCTTTTAGCCAGTGTCTTTTTATTGAAAAATAAATCCACTGAGATTGAGAGATAATGACTAACGAGTGTTAGTTCCTGCTGGGTTTGTTGTTGTTGATGTTGTTGTTGTTGTTGTTGTTGTTGTTGTTGATGTTGTTGTTGTTGTTGATGTTGTTGTTGTTTATGTGTGTGAGATGATTGATCTCTTGATTTTTTTGGATACAGAAATAGATCTCGTTAGAAAGGTAAATAAAATATATATAGATGCAAGTAAAAAATTGAATGAAAGGATCAAGTGAGGAGAGTGGTGTTTTGGGAAATTTGTGAGGTAGTGTATAAGCCTAACACAGGATAAAATTCCTAAAATATATATGGCAATATAAATGAAGTTATCAAATAATGGGGGAGGCAGAATCAAAACTAAGTATCTCTGATCACCAAAAGTAGCTTATAGCACAGGAGTTGCATTGCATTTAATTGAGTTCTGTCATTCACTATGCCATACCCCAGGCTAGCAGACCAAGGAGGTTCTAGTGATAATCCTGTGCCTACCTTTCCTTGTCAGCAGAAACAGGAGACACTGAATGAAAATAGACTGATGCCCAGTGTTCAACTACTTATCAGGGTGATATCAAGGGTATAATAGAAAAAAGAACAGAGTTGACTCTTCAGGTGGAAGATCACTGTACTTTCTATTCACCATGGTAGCATGTAAGCTAAGGACAGATGTCATGTGTTTGAGATAAGAATTATAAAATGTTCATTTTTGATAGAAATCACACATACCTCTTTCTATCAACTATTTACTAAAAAAATTATATCATTTATTGTGTGTGCCTAAAGTAATTATTCAACTTTGAAACTTTTCCCTCACTATACAAACTACCTAATAGAGTATATTACATCAACCACTAAAATACTGAAAGAAAAACTGGTGCACATGAAAGGAAAAAGCAAAATTGTTCCATTTTAATAATTAGTTTAATATCTTCTAAAGTGAACTAACCGTTATAAATGTAAACTTGCCAGAAATACTTACCTATGATAATTTCTTACCATGTACATACAAAATTACCTAGTGAAATCACACCAAAATCACTGAAGAGGAAAATAAGAAATTGATTGAGATTGACAGACTCATTGAAAATTAATTGTGTTTGTATGAAATGCACTGCTCAGTATTCACTGGAAAAGAGTTAATGACCCCTGATAATTTGAATTCACACTGGAATGCAGAGCCTCAGAAGGGAATTTCCCTAAGTGACAAACAATGACAGTGGAGACAGCTGTGCAACTATAAAAACGCAGTAACTTTGAACTTCTTAATTTGAAATGAATTCTTATTTCAAAAGGTATGATTTTGACATTTTTGGTAAACAGAGATCTTTTCTTTGAAATGTACTATATTGACAACCCATGATGGAAAGGCAAATCAGCTGGTATCATGCAATTATACAATTAAAAAAAAAGGTGGGGGAGCAAACTTTCAAAGAATCATCTTGTATTTCATTAGCCAATTACCCAGAATGATCAGGAATAAAACTAAATTTTCAGAGATTTTTTTTATTTATCTATCTAATGATAATACCAGAGACTAAAATGACCTTTAAATTATACACATGCTACATTCAACAAAAGGCTAGCAATTCACTAGCATTGAATTGCTTTGGTGGTTCACTGTCAGAGAATATCATGTATAAAACCCTGCTTTCCTTATGGATTGAATATGTCAGCTTCACAGGCCTCACTGCAGACAAAAGAGAATGTAAGTACAGAATGTGAGGATGAGAGTGTCCTCTGTTGAAAATAATGTGAATTCATTCCATCATACTCCAGTTAGAAAATAATGTGATATTGGAGAAGAATTTTGAGTTTCTTAATAAATATTAATAATAATGTACTAAGTGTTCATATTTTACTTGATAAAATTAATAATTCAAAAAATATTTTAGAGCGATAATCTATTTAGAAGTATTTAAAATATTTAATGAGCATACAATGGGCAGGTTCCATTTATAATTTTACAGTGATCTCTATTCTGTTTCTTCTCAATTCTGACTCGAAAATTAAAAGCTGATTAAATCATGATCTTACATATGGAACAATAGACTTTGTGACCAGTGTTAGCAACAACAAAACACCACTCAGAAAACTGAAATGCCACCCCAAAATTGGCCCTAACTTGTATGACCCTGGACTGCACTGCCACCCTTCTGTTATAGTGGGGTTACAAAAAGTAATAATCTGAGTTAACACACCTAGTGTTCATACCTACTTCTCTTTTTTAAAGATTCATTGTTTTTATTGTGTGTGTGTGTGTGTGTGTGTGTGTGTGTGTGTGTGTGTGTGTTGCCTGCAAATACATATTAAATCACATACATACCTGGGGCCTGTGAAAACCAGAAGAGAGCATTAGGGCCCCAGAACTGGAACTACAGACTGTTGTGATAAACCCATGTCCCTGTAAATATAGCAAGTGGTCTTTATTTCTGCGAAATCTCTGAAGCTTCAAAAATTGATTGCTTCCTGTGTGTGGGTGTGTGTGCCTGTGTGCGTACATGCATGTGTGTGTGAGTATTACTTAACTTAAAATAATTTTCTGCTGTAAAATGGAAATAATGAAAAGCACAAGGCTACATCATGGAAACAAAAATAGGAAAATATACAAGTTTTTTTTTCTTTTATTCTTGTGCTGGCAATGTAGTAAGCATTAAATAAAAGTTAGGAAATACTTAAGCCTTCAGTATATAACTTTATGCTTTTGCATTCTATTCTTTTGTTAAATTATAAGTACATTGTTATTTTTAAGATTCACATTATTTTATATTTATTATGTATCTATTTATTTGTGTGAGACAGTGGAACTGAAAATAGAGCATATATATGGATAACAATTCAGGAGTTTGTTCTTTCTTCCCATCATGTGGTTCCTAGACTCAAACTCTAGCCATTAGCTGTCAGGCTTTGTGGTAAGAATCTTTACTGCTAAGCCATTTCACCAGGCTAAGTCTCAGAATCTTAAACTTTATCTTTAATGACAATTAGGTATGTTACTATAAATAAACACGAATAAAATTATTTTTATAACAATTATAGCATTTCTGCTTAAGTAATTTTGAATTATAAATTTATTTATTGCAAATAAATATATAAATAATAAAAATTCTAGTGAAACATCTATAATTGATTCAATTCTTGAATGCTATATTATTTTTTCATTAAATGAAATTAAGTGACCTATTTATAAGACACATTTTGTAATATCTCCTTCACAGCCTTGATCTAGCAGCAGCTATACCGTCGTCCCATGGCTTTCCTGGAGGGTGAGAACTACACTGCAGTGACAGAGTTCATTTTATTGGGCTTAACAGATGACCCAGTTCTTAGAGTCATCCTCTTCACCATTATCATCTGCATCTACCTAGTGACTGTGTCTGGGAACCTTAGCACCATCCTTCTTATCAGAGTCTCTTCCCAGCTCCAACACCCCATGTACTTTTTTCTCAGCCACTTGGGTTCTGCTGACTTAGGCTACTCATCTTCTGTCACACCCAATATGCTTGTCAACTTCCTTATAAAGCAAAATACCATCTCCTACCTTGGATGTTCTATACAGTTTGGCTCAGCTGCTTTTTTTGGAGGTCTTGAATGCTTCCTTCTGGCTGCCATGGCTTATGATCGCTTTGTAGCAATCTGCAACCCACTGCTTTATTCCACCAAAATGTCCACACAGGTCTGTATCCAGCTGATTGTGGGATCTTATATAGGAGGTTTTCTTAATGCTTCCTTTGCCACAGCTTCTTTTTTTTCCTTGTTCTTCTGTGGACCAAATAGAATCAATCATTTCTACTGTGATTTTGCTCCTTTAATAGAACTTTCCTGTTCTGATGTCAGTGTCCCTGTAGTTGTTACTTCGTTTTCTGCTGCCTCAATCACTATGCTGACAGTGTTCATCATAGCCATCTCTTACACCTACATCCTCATCACTATCCTGAAGATGCGCTCCATTGAGGGCCGTCAGAAAGCCTTCTCCACCTGCACCTCCCACCTCACTGCAGTCACTCTGTTCTATGGAACCATTACATTCATCTATGTGATGCCCAAGTCCAGCTACTCCACAGACCAGAACAAGGTGGTTTCTGTGTTCTACATGGTAGTGATCCCCATGTTGAACCCCCTCATCTATAGCCTCAGGAGTAATGAGATTAAGGGTGCTCTAAGAAGACAACTTGCCAAGAAAATGTTTTTTAAGAGTAACATATTGTTTTGTAAACCTTAGTGTAATAATGCCAGTTACCCAAAGAGCAGTTGGACTGTCATCTGTGGTTTGACTATTCCCTTTTCTCCATATATATATATATATATATATATATATATATATATATATATATACATACATACATATATATATACTGCTTTTTATTTAATTTCTCTTCTGAATGTTTTATGGGTCTGAGAAAATGATACAATGTATTTTGACTATGTTCAGCCCCTCTCTCAACTCTTCTCACTATGACTTTCTCTCCTACACAGGCAACTATTCTTTTTGTCAAATATGTCTTGTGCTCTCTGTAAATACTTAGGTATTTAGGCTTTCATTGAAGCATGGTTGTGCTACCAGGAGCCACACCATCATAACAAACTGATTTTCCTACTCCTAGAAGATATCAATTGCAAAAACAAATTAAAAGAAATCCTCACCTACCTGTGGACTTCATGCTCTTCTCATCTCTCCGTGTTGGTATTTTGTCTGGTTTGAGGTTATACATGCAAAGATATATAACATGAGATCATAGTTTTATTCATTCTGTTGTATCCTGAACACATTTTTTATTTCTAGTCATCCACAAACTCTGGGTCATAAAATCTTTCCACCCTCTCTCCATAATGACTTTGAGCTTGGAAAGAAAGAGGTGTGATACAGATATCCCATATGTTGCTGAACCTTTCACAGTCTCTAATTCTCTGCACATTGACAAGTAATATTAATCACTATCTACTATAAAGAAGAAGTTGTGATGATGAGGGTTTGAAGATGTACTAATATATGGGTATGATAATAAGTCAGGGTAACATGGTCTGACACTATGTCCACTCAGGGGAATAATGGTGGTGGGTTCTTTCCTATGGCTTATGACCTGTCTAGCATAGTTTTTGGCCCTTGTGGTGATGTTAGGTATGATTTTATCTTGTGGAGTTAGACTTAGATCCAGTAAGGGAATTGTTTATTCCCGTGATATTTATGCCATCAAAGCACTAGTAATCATGTCTTTCCTGGATGGTGCATATTATATTTAAAGTCTTCACAAGATAAATGATATATACAATATGTAACTGAAAACATGGTTGCTTTAGATTACACCTATTTTTTAATTTTTTAAACTTTATTAAGAATCAAATCCAGACCTCTTCTTTCATCAAATGTGTCTTAGTTTCTAGCTCTACTGCCACTTGTCCCATGGGAATTTCACTGCTAGCCTACACAAGTTAACACCAACCTACTCACACCAGACCTACCTTCACTACTCTTATCAGCTCCATTCTATGTTTTTTTGTGATGTAACTAGCTTTATTTAATATCAAATATCATATATTATCATACATATGATTTTATGTTATGATCACTTTATCCTTTTTATACTGTATTTATTTATTTATTTACTTTTACACTCCAGATTTTATTCCCAACTTGGTCCACTCTCCAACTGCTCCACATCTCATAATCCTTCCTGCTCCCCTGTCTCTATTAAGATGTCCCCATCCCACCCATCCCACCAGATATCTAAACTCCCCAGGGCTTACAGTCTCTTGATGGTTAGGTGCATCTTCTCTGACTGAACCCAGACCCAGGAGTCCTCTACTGTATATGTGTTGGGAGCTTCATATCAGCTGGTTTATGCTACCTGGTTGGTGATACAGTGTCTGAGAGATCTCAGGTATCTAGGTTATTGAAATTGCTAGTGCTCCTACAGGGTCGCTCTCCTCCTCAACTTCCTCCAACTTTTCTCTAATTCAACCACAAGGGTCAGCAACTTCTGTTCATTGGTTGGGTGCACATATCTGCACCTGACTCCTTTATCTACTTGTTGGGTCTTTTGGAGGGTAGCAGTCACGAGAGGTCCCTTTTTGTGAGAACTCCATAGCCTCAGTAATAGTGTCAGGTCTTGGCGCTTCCCCTTGAGCTAGATCCCACTTTGGACCTGTCACTGAACCTTCTTTTCCTTATGCTCTTCTCCATTTCTTTTCCTGCAGTACTTTCAGACAGGAACAATTTCAGGTCAGAGTTTTCACTGTGGGATAGCAACCCCATCCCTCACTTGATGTCCTGCGTTTCTGCTGGAAGTGGGCTCAACAAGTTCCTTCCCCCCATTGTAGGTCATTTCATCTAGTCCTCCACTTTGGGTCCTGAGCATCTCTCACTTCCTAGGACTCTGGTACTTTCTGGAAGAATCTCCCAAACTCATCCCTCCAGAGGGTCAACTCTTCCAGTCTTTCTGCTCATTATCAGGTTTAAGTCATTTTCTCTAACCCAATACCAGATTGTGTTCCCCTCTATACTCCCTCTTTCCCTTTCTCCCACTTTCCTCCGTCCCTCCCCCCTTGTGGTTATTTTCCTCTCCCACCAAAGGGGAACTGAGGATTCCTAAATTGGAGGCCCTTCACCTTGCTGAATTCTTTGAGTTCTGTGGACTGTATCTTGGATACTCTGTACTTGTTTTTTGTTTGTTTGTTTTGGGCCAATGTCTACTTATTAGTGAGTACATACTGTGCACATCCTTTTGGGTCTGAGTTACTCACTCAGGTATCCATCTATTTCTCTGCAAAACTTGGGATGCCCTCATTTTTTTCATTATTCTAATTTAAAGTTTTTTATATTTATTTATTTAGTGCATATTTTATGTATTTACATTTCAAATGTTTTCCCCTTTTCCCACTTTCCCATACTTCCACCTCCCTCCCCCTACTTCTGTGAAGATATTCCCACTATCAAACACCCACTCCCACCTCAACACCCTGGCATTCCCCTAAAATGGGGAAATGAGCCTTCACAAGAGGAAGGACTTCTCCTCCTATTGATGTCAGACAATGCTCTCCCCTGTTACATATGAGGCTGGAGGCTGGCGTCCCTACATGTGTACTCTTTGGTTTAGTCCCTGGGAGCTCTGGAGGTCTGGTTGGTTGACATTTTTGTTCTTCCCATGGAGTTGCAATCCCCTTCAGTCTTTTGGGTCCTTTCTCTAACTCCTTTTCCAGAGGTCCTGAGTTGAAATCCCAGCAACAACATTGTGGCTTGTAACCATCTACACGGGGATCTGATGCCCTTGTCTGGTGTGTCCTCATTCTTTTTACTTTTTATTGAATTTTTTAAATTTACATTTCAAATGTTATCCACTTTCACAGTTTCAAGTCCATAACCCCCCATCCCATCCCCCCTCTGAGTACTTCTATGAGGGTGCTCCCCCACCCATCCACCCAACTCTTCCCACCTCCCTGCCCTGACATTCCCTTACACTGGGGGGTAAAGTCTTGGCAGGAACAAGGGTTTCTGCTCCTGTTGTTGCCTAAAAAGGCCATCCTCTGATACATTTGCAGCTGGAGCTATGGGTCATCCATGTGTACTCTTTGAATGGGGCTTTATCTCCTGGGCACTCTAGTTAGGTTGGTATTGTTGCACTTATGGGTTGCAAACCTCTTCAGCACCTTCAATCCTTTCTCTAACTCCTCGAATGGGGAGCAGGTTCTCAGTTCAATGGTTGGCTGAGAGCATTGGCCTCTGTATTTGTAATGCTCTGGCAGAACCTCTCAGGAAATAGTTATGTCAGGCCACTGTCAGAATATACATTTTGGCATCATTAATATTATATGGGTATGGTGACTGTGTGTATATGACCTGGATCCCAAGGTGGGGCAGTCTCTGTGTGGCCTTTCCTTCAGTCTCTGCTCCCTGCTTTGTCTCCAGATCTCCTCCTGTGAATATTTTTGTTCCTTCTTCTGAGAAGGACTGAAGCATCCACCCTTCGTCCATCCATCTTCTTGAGCTTCATGCGCTCTGTGGATTGTATCTTTGGTAAACTGAGCTTTTAGGATAATATCCACTTATCAGTGACTGCATATTGATTGGGTTACCCCACTCAGGATGATATTTTCTAGTCCCATACATTTGACTTTGAATTTTATTAAGTCATTATATTTAATAACTGAGTAGTAGTACTCCATTGTGTAAATGTACCACATTTTCTGTACCCATTCAACTCTTATGTAAAAATTGGGTTCTTTTCAGCCTCTGACTATTATAAATAAGGCTGCTAGGAACAAAGTGGAACATATTTCTTTGTTGAATGTTGGAGAATCTTTTGGGTTTATGCCCAGGAGAGGTATAGCTGGGTCCTCAGGTAGTGCAATGTCAAATTTTCTCAGGAACCTCCAGACTGACTTCCAGAATGGTTGTACCAGTTTGCAATCCCACCAACAATGGAGGAGTGTTCCTCTTTCTCCACATCCTCACCAGTATCTGCTGTTGCCTGAATTTTTATCTTAGCCATTCTGACTAGTGTGAGGTGGAATTTCAGGGTTGTTTTCATTTACATTTCCCTGATGACTAAAGATATTGAACATTTCTTTAGGTGCTTCTCAGCCATTCCATATTCCTCAGATGAGAAATCTTTGTTTATCTCTGTAACCCATTTTTAATAGGGTTGTTTGGCTCTCTGGAATCTAACTTCTTGAGTTCGTTGCATATTTTGGATATTAGCCCTCTATCAGATATAAAATTTGTAAAGATATTTTTCCACTGTGTTGGTTTCCCTTTTGTCCAAATGACAGTGTCCTTTGCCTTACAGAAATTTTGCAAGTTTAACAAGTCACATTTGTTGATTCTTGATCTTAGAGCATAAGCCATTGGTGTTTTGTTCATGAAATTTTTCCCAGTGCCATTGTGTTTGAGACTCTTCCTCACTTTTTCTTCTATTAGTTTGAGTATATCTGGTTTGATATGGAGGTCCATGAGCCACTTGGACTTAAGCTTTGTACGAGATGATAAGAATGGATCAATTTGCATTCTTGTATGTGCTGAAC
Source organism: Rattus norvegicus (assembly GCF_021556685.1). NCBI lineage: Eukaryota > Metazoa > Chordata > Mammalia > Rodentia > Muridae > Rattus > Rattus norvegicus. Next base: position 175,049,195 of record NC_141534.1, on the reverse strand, counting down.
TCGAGTTGAACGAGCACCATTTGCTGAAAATGCTATTTTTTTCCATTGGATGGTTTTAGTTCCTTTGTCAAAGGTCAAGTAACCATAGGTGAATGGGTTCATTTCTGGATCTTCATTGCTATTCCCCTGATCTACTTGCCTGTCTCTGTACCAATACCATACAGTTTTTATCACTATTGTTCTGCAATACTGTCTGAGGTTAGGGATGGTGATTCCCCCAGATGTTCTTTTATTGTTGAGTATAGTTTTCGCTATTCTGTTTTTTATTTTTATTTTTTTTTGTTATTCCCAAATGAAGTTGCAAATTGCTCTTCCTAACTCTATGAAGAGTTGAGTTGGAATTTTGATTGGAATTGCTGTGAATCTGTAGATTGCTTTTGCCAAATGGCCATTCTTACTATATTAATCCTACCAATCCATGAGCATGGGAGGTCATTTGATCTTCTGAGATCTTTTTCAGAGAGAAGAAAGTTCTTATAATACATATCTTTAACTTGCTTAGTTAAAGTAACACTGAGTTACTTTATATTATTTGGAACTATAGTGAAGGATGTCATTTCCCTAATTTCTTTCTCAGCCTGTTTATCCTTTGAGTAAAGCAAGGCCACTGATTTGTTTGAGTTAATTTTACATCCAGACACTTTGCTGAAGTTGTTTATCAGGTTTAGTAATTCTCTGGTGGAATTTTGTGGTCATTTAATTATATTAACATATTTTTGCAAATAGTGATATTTTGACTTCTTACTTTCCAATTTATATCCCTTTTACTTTCTTTTGTTGTCTGATTACTCTAGCCAGAACTTCAAGTACTACTTTAAATAAGTAGGGAGAGAGTGGGCAGCCTTCTCTAGTGTCTGATTTTAGTAGGATTGCTTCAAATTTCTCTCCATTTAGTTTGACATTGGCTACTCATTTGGTATTCATTGTTTTTACTAGGTTTAGGTATGGGCCTTGAATTCATGATCTTTCCAGGACTTTTATCATGAAGGGTGTTGAATTTTGTCAAATGTTCTCTGAATATCTAATGAAATGATTATGTGGATTTTATCTTTGAGTTTGTGTAAATAGTGGATTACATTGATGGATTTCCATATATTGAACCATTCCTGCTTTCCTGGGATGAAGGCTACTTGATCACGATGCATGATCTTTTTAATGTGTTCTTGGATTCAGTTTGTAAGAATTTTATTGAGTATTTTTGCATCAATATTCATAAGGGAAATTGGTCTGAAGTTCTCTTTCTTTGTTGGGTCTTTGTGTAGTTTCAGTATAAGAGTAATTGTGACTTCATAGAAGAAAATTGGTAGTGCTTTGTCTGTTATGGAATAGTTTGGATAGTATTTGTATGAGGTCTCCTATGAAGGTCTGATAGAATTCTGCACTAAATCCATCTGACCTTGGGCTCCTTTTGGTTGGGAGACTTTTAATAACTGCTTCTATTTCCTGCTCCTCTTGGGTGTGTTTGCTTCTTCTTGTTCTAGATCTTTTAGGTATGCTATCAAGCTGCTGATATATGCTCGCTCCTGTTTCTTTTTGCAGACACTCAGAGCTATGAGTTTTCTTCTTAACACAGCATTCATTGTATACCATAAGTAGGGGGTGTACCTTAATTTTTATTAAATTCTAAGAAGTCTTTAATTTCTTTCTTTATTTCTTCCTTGACCAAGTTATCATTGAGTAGAGTGTTATTCAACTTCCATTTATATATGGGATTTCTGATGTTATTGTTATTGAAGACCAGTCTTAATCCGAGGTAATCTGATGGATTGCATGGGCTTATTTCTTTCTTCCTCTATCTGTTGAGGCCTGTTTTGTGACCAAATATATGGTTACTTTTGGAGAAGGTACCATGAGGTGCTCAGAATAAGGTATATCTTTTTGTTTTAGGATGGAATGTTATATAAATATAAATATCCAGTTAGTTCATAACTTCTGTTAGTTTCTCTATGTCTCTGTTTAATTTCTGTTTCAATGTTCTTTACATTGATGAGAGTGGGGTGTTGAAATCAACTACTATTATTGTGGGAGGTGCAATGCATGCTTTGAGCTTTAGTAAGGTTTCTTTTTGAATGTTGGTACCCTTACATTTGGAGCATAGATATTTAGGATTGACAGTTCATCTTGGTGGATTTTTCCCTTGATGAATAGGAAATGTCCTTCCTTACTTTTTTTGATGGTTTTTGGTTGAAAGTAGGCAGTTTCTACTTAGGTCGGGAATGTGAGAAGAGAGTATTCTCCTCTGATTTCTCAGGAGTGTCCACACTTCTGAGGGTCCAGCCTTCTTCTACATGGGATTCTGGTTCAGGGAACTATATGACCAGTTCAGTTCATTTCAGTTCAGTTCAGGACACAGACATGGACCAAGGATTCCTGCTACTGACTGCTCCTTTGTTCCTGTGTCCAGAGTTTAGTGGGATTGCTTCCAATATCTGTTCATTTACTTTGATAATGGTTGTTGATTTGTAGTAAATTGCTTGATTATGCTTAGGAATGGGCCTAGAATTCCTGATCTTTCTAAGTCTTTTCTCATGAAGGTGTGTTGTATTTTGTCAAATGCTTTTTCTGCAACTAAGCTGATGAACATGTGATTTTTTTTCTTTGTGTTTGTTATATAGCGGATTATGGTAATGGATTTTCATATATTGAACCAATCTTGCATCCCATGGATGAAGTCTACTTGATTGTGGTGAAGGATTGTTTTTATGTGTTCTTGAATTCTGTTTGCAAGAATTTTTTTGAATATTTTTGCATCAATATTCATAAGCAAGATTGTTCTGAAGTTCTCTTTTTTGGTTGGGTCCTTTTGTGGTTTAGGTGTCAGAGTAATTGTGTCTTCATAGAATGAATTAGGTAATGTTCCTTCTGTGTATATTTTATGTAATAGTTTGAAGAATATTGTTTTCAGGTATTCTTTGAAGAACTGATAAAATTCTGAACTAAAACCATCTTGCCCTGGGATTTTATTCATTGGGAGGGTTTTAATTAGAAGATGATGAACTAGAACCATGTGACCCTAGGAGCCATAAGTAATTAGGAATTCCCTAGATGAGTGATAGAGTAATATAGGGTACATTTGTCCAATCTAGGTGTGCAACTTGTACTTATATGAATTGAGCTTTTTGTTTTTCATGTGGGCAGTTTGTGGTTGAATATTTACTTTTATAAATATGACTGGGAATTTACAAGTCTCTAGAGTTTCATGGAGCTAAGGGGATCTGAGCAACAGGTAGCTGACTTTCTATAGGCTAGCTATGGGGAATGGAGGGCCTGGGAAATGTGAGTGGCTTATCAAACTGGCCACAGGAAACCAGAGCAAAACTACCACATAGGGTTCCCTATGGAGGTGGGTGAGACCACCATTGCTGGTGCCTAGCCAGCCATAGCATGGTTTGCTTTTTTAAAACTACACACTACAGTTATATTTATTTTTCTCATTTTAGATTTGTGTTTATCTCTTTTTGTTGTTTGTGTATATGTGTCAGTATATGGATGTGTTTATGTGTGTGAATATGGGTCATCAAACTTAGTGACAAGGACTTTTACTCACTTTAGCCAACTTGTTGGCCTAATTTTCTTTATTTTCAAGGTCTATCTATAATTTTAATTGATATATTTATTCATCTATTTACATCCCAATATCAGCCCTCCTTCTTACCCATTTTCCTCCTCTAGCAGCTCCTCTCATCATCCTCTCTCCATTATTCTCTGAGTAAGGGGAGTCCCTAACTGTGTATCCTCCTCCACATCACTGCACATCAGTCAGTCCAGGACTAGGCACATCCTCTCACTACAGTCAAACAAAGTGGACCAGTTAAGGGAACAGGATCAATAGGCAAGCAACAGGCTCAGAGAGAGCACCAATATAGTTGTTATGGTATCTGCATGATTACCAAGCTGCATATGTGCTACATATGTGCAGAGTTGGAGGGAAGATAGATGCAGCTGATGCTCACTGTTGATAGGTGGTTACATCTTTAGAAGTCACCAAGAGTCCAGGGTAGTTGATTCTGTTTGTTTTCCTGTGGAGTCACTATCTTCTTTGGTCCCTCAATTCTTCCTGTAACTCTTCCACAAGGCTTCCTGAGATCTATCCAATGTTTAGCTGTAGGTCTCTACATCTGTTTCTATTGGCTATTGAATGGAGCATCTTTGAGGGCAGTTATGCTAGGCTCCTGTCTGCAAGCATAACACAGGTTCATTAATATTGTCAGTGGCTGGTTCTTGCCCATGGAGTGTGTCTCAATTTGGGACAGTTATTGGTTGACCATTCCCTCAGTCTCTGCTTTATATCTTTGTCCCTGAACATCTTGCATTCAGGACAAAATGTGCATCGAAGGTTTTGTGAATGGGTTACTGTTCTTATCCCTATACTGAGAGCTGTGCATGGCATTTTGGGCTCCATATCCCTCACTTAGAGTCTCAGTTAGAGTTATGACCATAAACTCCCTGGACCTCTTCCCCTCCCAAGTGTCCCCTTAAATACCACCCATTTCCCTTCTCTCTCCCTTGCTCTCATTCTACCTGATGCTCCCACCCCATTGCTCCTCCCATCTCCTCACCCACCCTTTTCTCACCCACAATTCACCTCCAGTATATAGATACTGGCTAATATCAACTTATAACTGAGTACATACCATGTGTGTCCTTTTGGTTCTGGATCACCTTACAGAATGATATTTTCTAGTTCCACATGTTTTCCTGCAAAACTCATGATATGCCTGTTTTCAATATCTGAGTGATATTCCCTTGAGTAAGTGAACTACATTTTCTTTATCTACTCTACATTTCAGGAACATTTGGTTTGTTTCCAGTTTCTGGCTATGACCCCCACCCCAATAAAAAAGATGCTATAAAAATAGTTGAACAAATGTCCTTGTGCTATGGTTGAACATTTTTGAGAATCTTTTGGATAAATCACCAGGAGTAGGACAGTTAGGTTTTTATGTTAGAACTATTCCCTATTTGTTGAGAAAGCACCAAATTAATTTCCAGAGTTATTATAAAAGTGCATACCACTACCATTAATGGAAGAGCACTCCCCCCTTTTCCATCACTTGTTCTCTGTTGTTAAAGCTTGTATCTGTAGTTCCTGTTTACCTACCAGGATTCCATTGGTTTGTTTTTTCTTTGCTTCTATTTCTATTTTTAGGTCTTGAATAGTTTTGTTCATCTCATTCACCTGTTTATTTTTTCTTGGCTGTCTTTGTATTCTTTAAGAGATTTATTCATTTCCTTCTATTGTGTGTTTGTGTTTTCCTGGAGTCCTTTCAGATATGTTCATTTCATTTTTAAGTACCTCTATCACCTGCATATAATTGTTTTTAAGATCACGTTAACAGGAGCCTGATATAGTTGTCTCCTGAGAGGCTCAGCCAGAGTATGACAAATACAGAGTCGAATGATACCAGTAAACCATTGAACTGAAAACAGGATCCCTATTGGTGGAGTTAGAGAAAGGATTGAAGGAGAAGAAGGGGCTCACAACCCCATAAGAACAACAATACCAACCAACTAGAACTCCCAGGGACTAAACCACTACCTAAATTCTACACATGGACAGACCCATGAATCCAGCTGCATATGTAGCAGAGAATAGCCTTGTTGGACACTAATGGGAAGAAAAGCTCTTGGTCTTGTCAAGGCTGAACCCCCGAGTGTAGGGGAATGTCAGGGTGGGAAGGGGGGATGGTTAGAGAGGGGGGACACCCTCATAGAAGAAGAGGGAGGGGGATGGGATAGGGTGCTTATGTACAGAAAACCACGAAAGGGAATAACATTTGAAATGTAAATAAAAATATGCAATAGAAAAAAAAAGAAAAAATATTTTTAAGATCATTTTCTTGTGCTTCAGCTGTGTTGGACTATTCAGTACAGTAAGTTCACTCTAGTGCTGCCAAATTGTCCTTCCTGCTGTTGATTTTATTATCCTGCCTATGGCCATCTAAGCTTGGGATAATAATAGTTTTAGATGTCAATTTATGAGTTTATCTTTGTTGGATAGGTGTTTTTCACTTTGTTGCTGTTTCCTTTCTTGTCCTCTATCCTGAGTGGCCTGTAGTTCTGGTGACCAGCTAATCACCATGTTCAGTAGGGAGTTTCCAATAGGTTTTAGTAGCCTGCTTACCTCTAGAGTTTGGGTATTGGCATTTCCTCTGTGATTCTGGGGTTCTAGGGTTGTGGGAAGTGGTGTGGTTTCTGGAGTTCAATACTGGTATGGCCTCTGGGGTTGCAGATGCCAGTGTAGGAGTTTCTGGGGTTCTAGTTTCTGGTGTGGACTTTGGTTGACCATGGACCTACTCCCAAGGTTGTAGACCAGGACATGTAGTGTTGTTGAGGAAAGGTAGGCAGGCTTTGAGGAAGCACTGGACGTGTGTGGGTAGGGTCTTACCTGGTGTTCTGTATGCCTGTGTAAATTCCAATAGAACAAGGGTCTTCTATTTATTTGTCTAATTATTAATTAATTTATGTATTTATCATTTATTTCATTTAATTTATGTCACTCAAATAACTAAATCCCCACTACCCCAAACACCTAATACATGTAAAACAACACTGTCATGAGTTGTGGGAACACACTGTAACATTTGAAATGTAAATCTTAAGAGTCTCAGGCCAATGGAGGTCAGCTGCTTCTTAAAGAATATCTACAGGTACATCATGGAAGAGAGTGCAGAAAGAATGTAAGAGCTGAAGGACCAGGATACCTTCTGTGATACTATGTTTAGATACTACAGGGAAGCCATATACATGAAACCTCAACAATATAACTACTTAAACAAGACTTAAAAAAATAATAATATCAGTTGATGTGTAAAAAGAATGTGAGAAATTTTACAAGACACTATTCATTGATAATGAAATAGAGGCAATCAAATGTTGCTGAGGATTTTCCTTCTAAACTTGACCTCAGATTCTTCTATTTTTATCTCTTCATCGCCGAAGTATGCAATTATATATGTCTTCCACTACATCAGTTCTATATGCTATTGGGCATTGATCCCAAAGCTTTCAGGATTCTAGGCAAGTACTCTACCAAATAATCTAGATATCCATATCTTTTCAGATTTTTAGCAATTAGTTTTTGTATTTTATTTGTGTGTGTGTGTGTGTGTGTTTTTGTGTGTGTGTGTGTGTGTTTCTCTAATGGATGTTTGTGCATGACATGCTTGCTGATGACTGCACAGGTCAGAGTAGGGTATCAGATCCCTTGAAACTGGAGTTATAGACATCAAAGAAAACTCAGATCATCTACAAAATTAAGTGTTCAAATGCTGAGCTATCACTCCAGAACCAGCTTTGAAGATCTATTTTAAGTTTTATTCTTACCTATCATTGAAAATTGATTCTTTTCTTATACAATATACCCTGATTACAGTTCCTCACCTCGCTACTTCTCTGAGTTTCTGTATACCTCCAATTCCCTCCAGATACACTATATCTTTTTAGAAAGCAACAGGCTTCTGAGAGATAACTATAAAACATTACAAAATAAGATATAATAAGATAAAACAAAACCCACCACATCGAAGTTGTACATGGCAAATCAACAGAAGAAAAAAAGTTCCAAGATAATGCACAAGAATCAGAGACCCCCTCAACTGCCCATTCAAGATTCCCATAAAATTGTTAAACTGATTTCTGTAATATATATGAGATGACTTGGCACAGATCTATGCAGGTCGTGGGCTTGCTGCTGCAGGCTCTGTGACTTCATATAAGTTTTGCTCACTAGATTTAGTGGCCCTTATTTTTCTGGTGTCTTCCATCCCCTCTAGCTCATAATCTCTTTCTACCTCCTCTTCTGTGGGCTTCCCTGAAGTTTGAGAAAAGGGGTTTGAATGAGCAAATATCCCATTTTGAGCTATCTGTCTGTCTCTGTCTCTGTCTCTGTCTCTGTCTCTGTCTCTCTGTCTCTCTGTCTCTCTCTCTTGTCCTATGAGTGTGTGTGTTTGTGTGTGTGTGTTTGTGTGTGTGTGTGTGAGTGTGTGTGTGTTTGTGTGTGTGTGTGTGTGTGTGTGTGTGTGCATAACATCTGGCTGTGCATTGATATTTTTGTTACAAATTGCTGCAGGAAGAAGCTTCCCTGGTGATGTTTAAATAAGGAATTGGTCTATGAATGTAGCAGAATATAGCAGATAGAATAGTCATGAAAACAAGAATGATTACAGCAACAAAAAGTAAATGTCTACTCCAGAGAACCAGTGCAGTATGGAAATATGAAAGGAAATCACTACTCTTCATTCGAACAGTAGTTTTTGATTTTATCCTAAGCCTCTGGGCTGTCTACTTTTAGGTTCCTGGTCACTCAAGTAGTATCAGGTACCTAAGTCAAGAAAAAAAACATTGTTTGGTTACTCTCACAAGCTTTGCTTTCAGATTTTTCTTTTTTTCTTTTACATTTAACTAAAGTCATTGATCATGTCTTTAGCTCTAGGATTGCAGGACATACGTTATCTGTCAAAGGGATAATTCTATACTCCAGTCAGAGAACATGAAAACAAGAATGATTACAACAACAAAAAGTAAATGTCTACTCCAGAGAATGGTTGCAGTATGGAAACATCAGAGACCCTGGAGTCAGCAAATCAAAAAGTAAGCACCAAGACTGTCCCAAGAGTCGTAGGGTAAAGTGGTTGAAGGTTACAGACACCAAAGGTCAATTTCTGGTAGAGAATAGAGACTAAAGTGGGTGTTCAATGAAATAGGAAATAAGAAAGTAAAGTATACTTCTGAGATGGATCAACAGAGTAAACAGACAAGTGGACACAACCAAAGTTAGGATTATGATACCTTTGTAAGAAGTGTTTTAAAACATTCATAAAATAAATGGCATATTCAAGAGAATAATGTAACTCCATTTGTCTTCCAAATCATGGCATATCAGCTTTTCCTTGTAGTACATTTTTCAGCACAAACAACTGGTTTTTTATTGGATATTTATTATTAACATTTCAAATGTTATACTTTTCCTGGTTCCCAGTCCACAACCTCCTAGCCCATTCTCCCACCATCTTCTTCTGTGAGGGGGTTTCCCATACCAAAACACCCACACATAACCAAACGCCTGCCCTGACTTTTCCCTACACAGAGGTCCAGCCTTGGCGGACCAAGGGCTTCTCTTCCCATTGGTGCTCAACAAGGCCATCCTCTACTACTTACACAGCTGGAGCCATGGGTCTGTCTATGTGTACTTTTTGGGTAATGGTTTAGTCTTTGGGAACTCTGGTTGCTTGGTATTGTTGTAATTATGAAGTTGTGAGCCCCTTCAGTTCCTTCAACCCTTTCTCTAACTACTAGAATGGGGACTCCAGTTGCAGTACAATGGTTGGCTGTGAGCATTCACCTCTTTATTTGTCATTCTCTGGCAAAGCCTTTCAGAAGATACCTGTATCATGCTCTTGTCAGTATGCATTTCTTGGCAAGAGCAATATTGTCTGGATTTGGTGGCTGTATGTATACAGGCTGAATCCCCAGGTTCAGCAGTCTCTGAAAGGCCATTCCTTCAGTCTCTGCTCCAAACTTTGTCTCTATATCTCCTCCTATGAATATTTTTGATCACCCTTTAAAGCGGACTGAAGCATCTATCCTTTTGCCATCCTTCTTGAGTTTCATGTGGTCTGTGAATTGTATCTTGGGTATTCTGAGTTTTGGAGCTAGTATCCACTTATTAGTAAGTGCATACCATGTGTGTTCTTTTGGGATTGGGTTACCTCACTCATGGTGGTATTTTCTACTTCCATTCATTTGCCTAAGAACGTCATGAAGTCATTATTTTCAATTGCTGAATAGTACTCCATTGTGTAGATGTACTACATTTTCTGTATCCATTCCCCTGTCGAAGGGCATCTGGGATCTTTCCAGCTTCTGGCTATTATAAATAGGCTGCTATGAACACAGTGTAGAATGTGTTCTTGTTATATTTTGGAACATATTTTGGGTATGTGTCCAAAGGTGGTATAGCTGGCTACTCAGGTAGTACTATGTTCAATTTTCTGAGAAAACTCCACACTGATTTCCAAAGTGGTTTTAACAGCTTACTATCCCACCAACAATGGAGGAGTGTTTCTCTCTCCACATCCAAGCCCAGCATCTGTTGACCCCTGAGTTTTTGAACTTAGCCATTCTGACTGGTGTGAGGTTGAATCTCAGGGTTGTTTTGATTTGCATTTCCCTGATAACTAAGGATGTTGAACATTTCTTTAGGTGCTTCTTGGCCATTCAAGTATTCCTTAGATGATAATTCTTTGTTTTGCTCTGCCCCCCATTTTTAGCAGGGTTATTTGATTTTCTGGAGTATAATTTGTTGAGATAGATAGATAGATAGATAGATAGATAGATAGATAGATAGATAGATATTAGATATTAGTCCCCTATAGGATGTAACATTGGTAAAGATCTTTTCCCAATCTGTTTGTTTCCATTTTGTCCTAGTAAAAAATTTCTTTGAGCATATTGACAATCTAAGAGCAAATGGTATTGGTGTTCTGTCCTGGAAATTTTCTCCTGTGTCTATGTGTTGGAGGATCTTCCCTACTTTCTCTTCTATTAGTGTGAGTGTATTGGGTTTTATGTGGAGGTCCTTTACCCAGTTGGACATGACTTTTGTACAAGGTGATAAGAATGGATAGATTTGGATTCTTCTATATGATGACCACCAGTTGAACAGCCAGCTCCATTTGTTGAAAATGTCTTAATTTCCACTGGATGGTTTTAGCTCCATTGTTAAAGATCAAGTGACCATAGGTGTGTAGGTTCATTTCTGTGTCTTCAATTTTATTTCATTGATATACCTCCTGCTTGCCTCTGTTCCAATACCATGCAGTTTTATCACCATTGCTTTGTAATACAAAGCTTAACTTTGGGTATCATGATTCTTCTAGCAGTTCTTTTATGTTGAGAATAATTTTTCCCTATCCTGGGTTTTCTGTTATTCCAAATGAATTTTCAAATTGCACTTTCCAACTCTATGAAGAATTGCATTGGAATTTTGATGGGGATTGCACTGAATCAGTATATTGCTTTTGGCAAATGGCCACTTATATTAATTTGCTTAGATGATTGTTTTCCAGCCTTTTTCTCTGAGGCAGTATCTATCTTTGTCACTGATCTGCTTTTCCTGTAACCAACAAAATGCTGGGGTCCTATTTGGGTATTGGTTATGCATCCAGTCTCTTAGTCTATGTCTTTTTATTGAGGAAATGAGTCCATTGATATTAAGATACGTTAAGCAGTAGTGATTGTTGCTTTCTGTTACTTTTGGTGTGAGAGGTAGGATTATGTTTCTATGGCAATCCACTTTTGGTTTTGCTGCTAGAAGATTACTTTCTTGCTTTTCCTAGGGAGTAGTTTCCCTTCTTATGTTGGAGATTTCCATCTATTATCACTTGTAGGGCTGGATTTGTGAAAAGATAATGTGTAAATTTGGATTGTCATGGAATATTTTGGTTTCTCCATCTATGGTAAGTGAGAGTGTTGCTGGATAGAGTAGCCTGTGCTGGCATTTGTGCTCTCTTAGGATTTAATGACATCTGTCCAGGATCTTCTAGCTTTCATGGTCTCTGTTGAAAAGCCTTGTGTAATTCTAATAGATCTGCCTTTATATGTTACTTGACCTTTTTTCCTTACTGCTTTTAATATTCTTTCTTTGTTTTGTGCATTTGGTGTTTTGACTATTATGTGACAGGAGAAATTTCTGTTGTGGCCCAATCTATTTGAAGTTCTGTAGGCTAACTGTATGGTCATGGGCATCTCTTTCTTTAGGTTAAGAAAGTTTTCTTCTATAATTTTATTCAAGATATTTCCTGGCCTTTTAAGTTAGGAATTGTTGTTCTCTTCTAGACCTATTATTTTAAAGTTTGGTCTTCTCATTGTGTCCTAGATTACCTGAATGATTTGGTTTAGGAGCTTTATGTATTTCCCTTTTCTTTTCTTTTCTTTTCTTTATTTCTTTATATATTTTTAAATTTATTTTTATGCTCCAAATTTTATTCACCTCCCTGTCCAGCCCCTGACAGTTCCACATCCCATACCTCCTCCCCACCTCCATTCATTCCCCCCAACCCTGTCTCTACAAGGATGTCTCCACCACACACATCACCAGAACTCTAAACTACCTGGGGCCTCCAGTCTCTTGAGGATTAGGTGCATCTTCTCTGACTGAACTCAGATCTGGAAGTCCTCTGCTGTGTATGTGTTGAAGGTCTCATCTCAGTTGGTGTATATTGCCTGATAGGTGATTCAGAGTCTAAGAGATATCAGAGATCCAGGTTGAGACTGCTGGTTTTCCTACAGGGTTGCCCTCCTCCTTCACTTTCTTCATCTTTTCCCTAATTCAACCAGAGGGGTCAGCAACTTCTGTTCATTGGTTGGGTGCACATATTTGCATCTGACTCAGCTGCTTGTTGGGTCTTTTTGGAAAGCAGTCATTATAGGTTCCTTTTTGTGAATGCTCCATAGCTTCAGTAATGCTGTCAGTTCTTGGGGATTCCCCTTGAGATGGGTCCCACTTTGGGGCTGTTGCTGAACCTTCTTTTCCTCCAGCTTTTCTTCTGAACTCATTGGCAGAGGCAAAAATGTCCTAAACAGAACTCCAGTGGCTCATGCTCTAAGAACAAGAATTGATTAATGGGACCTCGTGAAACTAGAAAGTTTCTGTAAGGCAAAGTCATAGTCAACAAGACAAATCCGGATCCTACAGATTAGAAAAAAAATCTTCACTAATCCCACATCTGATAGAGGGCTAATATCCAAAATATATAAAGAACCCAAGAAACTTGCCACCAAAAAAACAAACAACACAATCAAAAAAATGGGGTATAAAACTAAACTGTAAATTCACAATAGAGGAATCTCAAATGGCTGAGAAGCACTCAAATAAATTTCCAAAGTCCTTAGTGATCAGAGAAATGCAACTCAAAATGACCCCTAGATTCCACTTTTTTTTAAAGATTTATTTATTTATTATCTATAAGTACACTGTAGCTGTCTTCAGACACACCAGAAGAAGGTACCAGATCTCATTACAGATGGTTGTGAACCACCATGTGGTTGCTGGGAATTGAACTCAGGACCTCTGGAAGAGCAGTCAGAGCTCTTAACCACTGAGCCACCTCTCCAGCCCCTAGATTCCACTTTACACCAGTGAGAATGGCTAAGATAAAAATCTCAGGTGAAAACATATGTTTGTGAGGAATTCTTCTCAACTGCTGGTAGGATTGCAAACTGGTACAACCACTCTGAAAATCTATTTGGAAGTTCCTTAGAAAATTGGAAATAGACCTACCAAAAGACTCAGAAATACTACTCTTGGGAATATACCCGAAAGATGCTCTACCTTGCCACAGTGGCGCATGTTCCACTACATTCATAGCAGCCTTATTTGTGATTGACAGAAGCTGGAAACAAACCAGGTGTTCCACGACAGAAGGATTGATGCAGAAAATGGGGTTCATTTACACAATGGAAAAGTACTCAGCTATTAAGAACGAGGACATCTTGAGTTTTGCAGACAAGTGGACTGTACTAAAAGAAATGTCATTCTGAGTGAAGTAATTCAGACCCAAAAAGACAGGCACAGTATGCTCTCACTAAAAAGTAGATATTAGGTGCCCATATACAATGGAGGAGAGAGCTGGACTCTCAGAAGTATGGACACTATTGAAAGCTCAAGGGAGACCACTACTTGTGCTCAAATACCTGGCCCAAAAGGAACCCACCTCTGTACACAAGAAGCTAGAAGCAGTCAGGGAGAGGATCCTTCCAGTCTGTGCCTGTGCCCAGACCTGAAAACCAGTTGTCAGGAGCACTGACAGACATTAAAGCAGAGGTAACACCATCTTTTTTGCTCCAAGCCTGGTACAGGAACCTTCTGATTTATGCCTGTGCCCAGATATGACACAGTACCACAGCTCTCTGGTTTCAAACCCCATTTGGAGAAAACAAGTCTATGGTAGTGCTCACAAAAAGGCTTATAGGAGGGTCAAGTCATTGTCAGAGACAGCAAGACTAGATAACACCAGAGACAACCTGATGTCAAGAGGGAGGGGCAGAAACCTAAGAAACAGAAATCAAAACTACTTGATATCATCAGAGCCCAGTTCTCTCACCAAAGCTGGATATCCAAACACAGCAAAAAAGCAAGATTTGGATTTAAAATCACATCACATGGTGATGATAGAGAACTTTAAGAAGGAAATAAATAACTCCCATAAAGAAATACAGGACAACACAGGTAAACAAGTAGAAGTGTTTAAAGAGGAGAAACAGAAATACCTTAAAGAATTATATGAAATCACAACCTAACAGGTGAAGGAATTGAACAAAACAATCCAAGACCTAAAAATGGAAATAGAAGCAATAAAGAAATTACAACAGAAGACAACCCTGGAGATAAGAAAAAAAAAACAAAACAAAAAAACAAAAACTAAAAACGAGATCATAAGACATAGACACTAGCATCACTAACAGAATAAAAGAGATAGAAGAAAGAAACTCAGAAGCAGAAGATACCATAGAAAAGATTGACAAAATCATCAAAGATAATTAAAAAACAAAAATCTCTTAGCCCAAAACATCCAGGAAGTCCAAGACACAATGAGAAGATCAAACCTAAGGATAATAGGAATACAAGAGAGTGAAGACTCCCAACATAAAGGGCCAGTAAACATCTTCAACAAAATTATAGAATAAAACTTCCCTAACCTAAACAAAGAGATACCCATAAACATACAAGAAGTCTACAGAACTCCAAATAGATTGGACCAGAAAAGAAATTCCTCCCATCACATAATAGTCAAAACACCAAATGCACAAAACAAAGAAAGAATATTAAAAGCATTAAGAGTAAAAGTCAAGGGGCTGGGGATTTAGCTCAGTGGTAGAGCGCTTGCCTAGGAAGCGCAAGGCCCTGGGTTCGGTCCCCAGCTCCGAAAAAAAGAACCAAAAAAAAAAAAATAGTAAAAGTCAAGTAACATATAAAGGCAGTCCACTCAGAATTACACTAACATTCTCAAGACAGACTATGAAAGTCAGAAGATCCTGGGCAAATGTCATACAGAACCTAAGAGAACACAAATGCCATCACAGACTACTATGCCCAGCAAAACTCAATTAACATAGATGGAGAAACCAAGATATTCCATGACAAAACCAAATTTAATCAATATTTTACCACAAACACAGCCCTACAAACGAAAATAGATGGAAAACTCCAACATAAGGTGGGAAACAGCACCCTAGAAAAAGCCAGAAAGTAACCATCTTGCAACAAATCCAAAAGAAGATAGCAATACAAACATAATTTCACCACTCACAACAAAACTAACAGGAAACATAACTATTCCTTAATATCTCTTAACATCAACGGACTCAATTGCTTAATAAAAAGAAATAGACTAAGACTGGATATGGAAAGAGTACTCAGCATTTTGCTGCATACAGGAAATACACCTCAGTGACAAGGCAGACACTGTCGCAGAGTAAGAGGCAGGAAAATAACTTTACAAACAAATGATCTCAAGAAACAAGCAAGAGTACCCTTCTAATATCAAATAAAATTGACTTTCAACCGAAACGTATCAAAAAACATAAGAAAAGACACTTCATATTCATCACAGATGAAGCCTCAATCCTGAATATCTATGCTCCAAATCCTAGGACACCTACATTCACAAAAGAAACATTACTAAAGCTCAAAGCACAAATTATTCCTCACACAATCATAGTGGAAGATTTCAAGACCCCACTCTCATCAATGAACAGAACATGGAAACAGAAATGAAACAGAGACATAAAGAAGCTAACAGAAGTTATGAACTAAGTGGATTTGACAGATACTTATAGAGCACTTCATCCTAAAATGAAAAAAATATACTCTTTCTCAGCACCTCATGGTACCTTCTCCAAAATTGACCAAGTAATGAATCACAAAAATGCCTCAACAGATACAAGAAGATTCAAATAATCCCGTGCATCCTATCAGATCACCATAGACTGTGGCTGGTCTTCAATAACAACAAGAATGACAGGATGTCCACTACACACAGAAGTTGAACAATGTTCTACTAAATGAGAACTTAGTCAAGGAAGAAATAAAGAAGTTAGAGACTTTTTAGAATTTAATGAAAATGAAGTTACAACATACTTATGGGACACAATGAAAGCAGTGCTAAGAGGAAAACTCGTATCTCTGAGTGCCTCCAAAAAGGAAACTAGAGCGAGCATAATTTAGCAGTTTAACAACACACCTAAAAGCTCTAGAGCATAAAGAAGCACATACTCCCAAGAGAAGTAGCCAGCAGGATATAATGAAATTTAGGGCTGAAATCAACCAAGTAGAAACAAAAAGAACTATAAAAGAAACCAACAAAACCAGGAGCTGGTTATTGAAGAAAATCAACAGGATAGATAAACACTTAGCCAGATTAAACATAGGGCACAGAGTATCCAAATAAACAAATTCAGAAATGAAAGTGAGACACAACAGAAACGGAAGAAATTCATAAAATCAACAGATCCTGCTACAAAAGTCTGTATTCAACAAAACTGGAAAATCTGGAAGAAATGGATGATTTTCTAAAGAGATTACAGGTACTAAAGTTAAATGAGGATCAGATAAAGCATCTAAACAGTTCCATAACTCCCAAAGAAATAGATGCAGTTATTAAAAGTCTCCCGACCAAAAGGGTTTAATGGAAATTTCTATAAGATCTTCATACAAGTCTTGGTACCAATACTTCCCAAACTATTTCACAAAATAGAAACAGAAGAAACACTACCCAATTACTTCTATGAAGCCAAAATTATGCTTATTCCTAAACCACACAAAGACAAGATAAAGGAAGAGTACTTCAGACCAAATTCCAATACCAATATCAATGCAAAAATACTCAAGAAAATTCTCACAAACTGAATCCAAGAACACATCAAAACAATCATCCATCATGAACAAGTAGACTTCATCCCAGAGATGCAGGGATGTTTCAATATATGGAAATCCATCAATGTAATCCACTATATAAACAAATTGAAAAAAAAAAACCAAGACCATCTTGTTAGATGCTGAGAAAGCATTTGACAAAATTTAACATCCCTTCATGTTAAAAGTCTCAGAAGATTGGGAACTCAAGCCCCATACCTAAATACAGTAAAAGCAATATGCAGCAAACCAGTAGCCAACACCAAATTAAATGGAGAAAACCTTGAAGCAATCCAACTAAAATCAGGGACTATACAAGGCTTCTTACTCTTTCCCTACTTACTAAATATAGTACTCACAGTCCTACCCAGAGCAATCAGACAAAAAGGGAGATCAAAGGGATACAAATTGGAAAGGAAGAAGTCAAAATATCACTATTTGCAGATGATATGATAGTATATTTAAGTGACCCAAAAAGTTTCACCATAGAACTACTGAGCCAAAACAACTACAGCAAAGTTCCTGGGTATAAAATTAACTCAAAGAAATCAGTACCCTTCCTCTACCAAAAGGATAAAGAGATTGAGAAAGAAATTGGGGAAATTACACTATTCACAATAGGCATGAATAACATAAAATACCTTGGTATGACATTACTCAATCAAGTGAAAGATCTGTATGACAAGAACTTCAAGTCTCAAGAAAGAAATTGAACAAGATCTCAGAAGATAGAAAGATCTCCCTTGCTCATTGATTGGCAGGATTAATATTGTAAAAATGGTGATCTTTACAAAAGCAATCTACAGATTCAATGCAATCCTCACCAAAATCCCAACTCAATTCTTCATAGAGTTAGGGATAGCAATTTGCAAATTCAATTGGAATAACAAAAACCCAGGATAGTAAAAAACCATTCTGGACTATAAAGGAAATTCTAGTGGTATCACCATCCCAGACCTCAAGCAATATTACAGAGGAATAGTGATTAAAAAACACCATATGGTATTTGTACAGAGACAGGTAGGTGGAGTAATGGAATAGAATTGAAGACCCAGAAATGAACCCACATACCTATGGTCTCTTGATCTTTGACAATGGAGCTAAAACCATCCAATAGAAAAAAGATAGCATTTTCAACAAATGGTTCTTGTTCAACTGGAGATCAGCATGTAGAAGAAGTTAAATCAATCCATTTTTATTGCCCTCTACAAAGCTCAAGTCCAAGTTGATCTCAGACTTCCACATAAAACCAGATATTTTCAAAGTAATAGAAGATAAACTGGGAAAGAGTCTCAAACACATGGGCACTGGGGAAATTTTTCTGAGCAAAACACCAATGGCTTGTGTATAACATCAAGAATCAAAAATGGGACCTCATAAAACTACAAAGCTTCTGTAAGGGAAAGGACACTGTCATTAGGACAAAATGATAACCAACAGATTGAGAAAAGATCTTTACCAATCCTACATCTGCTACACAGTTAATATCCAATATATACAAAATACTCAATAAGTTGATTCGAGAGAATCAAATAATACTATTAAAATTGGTGTACACAGCTAAAAAATGAATTCTCAACTGAAGAATTGGGAATGGCTGAGAAGTCCCTAAAGAAATGTTCAACATCGTAGTCATCAGGGAAATGCAAATCAAAACAACACTGAGATTCTACCTCACACCAGTCAGAATGGCTAAGATCAAAAACTCCAGTGACAAAGGATGCTTGTGAGAATGTGGAGAAAGAAGAACACTCCTCCATTGTTGATTGTATTGCAAGCTGGTACAACCACTCTGGAAATCAATATACAGGTTCTTCAGAAAATTGGACATAGTGCTACCTGAGGACCCAGTTAAACCACTCTTGGGCATATACCCAAATTATGCTACAATATATAGCAATGACACATGCTCCACTATGTTCAAAGCAGCCTTATTTATAGTAGGCAGAAGCTGAAAGAACCCAGGTGCCCTTTAACAGAGGAATGGATACAAAAAAAATATGCTGTATCTTCGCAATGAAGTACTATTCAGCTATCAAAAACAATGACTTTATGAAATTAATAGGCAAATGGATGGAACTAGAAAATATCATCCTCAGTGAGGTAACTCAATCACAATAAAACAAACATGGTATACACTTATTGAAAAGTAAAGATTAGCCCCAAAGCTTGAATTACCCAAGATACAATCCACAGACCACATGAAGCTCAACAATAAGAACGAACAAAGTGGGATGCTTCTGTCTTCTTAAAAGGGGGAACATAAATATTCACAGGAGGTGATATTGAGACAAAATTTATAGCAGAGACTGAAGGAATGGCCATTCAGAGTCTGCCCACCTGAGGATTTAGCTCATATACATACATTCACCAAACACAGACAATATTGCTGATGCCAAGAAGTGCATGCTGACAGGAGGTTAATACAGCTGTCTCCTGAGAGGTTCTGCCAAAGCATGACAAATACATAGGTGAATTCTAGCAGAAACCATTGAACCAAGAACTGGTTCCCCATGGAAGGAATTAGAGAAAGGATTAAAGGAGCTGAAGGGGCTTGCAACCCCATAAGAACAATCAACCAGAGTTCCCAGTGACTAAATCAACATCCAAAGAATATACATGGACAGACCCATTACTCCAGCTACATATGCAGCAGAGGGTAGCCTTGTTGGGCCCCAAAGAGAGGAGAAGCCCTTGGTCTTGTCAAGCCTGGATGCTCCAATGTTGGGGAATGTCAGGGCAGGTAGGCAGGAAAGGCTGTGTGGTTGTAGGGAAACACCCTCATAGCAGAAGGGAGAGGGGGGTTGCATAGGGGATTTATGGACAGGAAACTAGGAAAGGTGATAACATTTGCAAAGCAAATTAAAAAAACTCCAATAAAAATAAAAAGTCCAAACAAAAATAATTGGATATTAGCCAATAAACAAATACATAAATACATAAGTACATAAAGTACAGAGTACCCAAGATACAGTCCACAGAACTCAAAAAGATCAACAAGTAGGAAGGCCCAAATGAGGACACCTCAGTTCCACTTGGGAGGCAAAAGAAAGCAACCTCGGGGGGAGGGAGAGTCAGGAGGGTGAAAGGAGATGGGGGTTTGGGGGAGAGGAGAACATGATGTGGTATTGGGTGGAGGAAAAAGACTGAAGGCCTGAGGGACTGCAGAAAGAATGGAAACAGGTGAAGGAGGACACAGGTTGGTGGGATCTTCTAGAATATACCAGAGATTTGGAAAGTGAGAGACTCTCAGGACTCAAAGTGGGGGGTGGGTGAAGACCGTGGATGAAAGGCCCTACAGTGGAAGAGGAAACTTCCTGAAGTTCTACCTCCAGCAGAAAGACAGGGCATCAATGAGGGATGTGGTTGCATTGCTGTCCAACAGTCAAAGCTCCGGCCTATAATTCTTTCTGTCTGAAATGCAGGGATGGAAATGGAGAATAGTGTTTTGCATTTCTCTGACTCTTGTGTCAATATCTTCTATGGTATCTTCTGTAATTGAGATTCTCTCTTCTATTTCTTGTATTCTGCTGATGATGGTTACATCTACAATCACTGATCTCTTCTCTAGGTTTTCTATCTCCAGAGTTGTATCCTTTTGTGATTTCTTTATTGTTTCTATTTCCATCTTTAGATCCTGAATGGTTTTGTTCAATTCCTTTACCTGTTTGGTTGTGTTCTCCTGTATTTCTTTATGTAGTTATTCATATCATTCTTAAAGTCCTCTATCACCATCATGAGATATGATTTTAACACCAAATCTTGCTTTTTAGGTTTGATGGGGTATCCTGGACTTGCTGAAGTGGGAGAACTGGGTTCTGATGATGCCAAGTACCCTTGGTTCTGGTGCTTATGTTCTCGTGCCTGCCTCTCACCATCTGGTTATCCCTAGTGCCTGTCCTAGCTGTTTATGACTGGAACCTGTCCTTCTTGTGCCCCTGGTTGTGTCAGATCTCTTCAGAGTCCAGGTATCTTTGTGATCCTGTGATTCTGAGATCCTGTGATCCTGGAATCCTGAGTATTTCTGAGCTCCTTCGAGTCAAGCTGCCTCTGAGATACTGAAGTCCTGGTGAAATCAAGATCCTGAGGTTCTGTTGTGTCAGAGTTGAAAGTCAAACTTTTTCTGGGTGGAGTGGGTTGGGGGAGTCCAGCGCCAAGTTTGCTCCAGGCACATTTAAAAGCTGGAAGAAACCCATGCCTCTGGGTGGGCGGGGGTTTGTCTTTCCCTGGTTCTTATGTGGGTCCCAGTTATGCTGGGTGTTGGAGACACTCAACTGTGTCCTTGAGTTTGTCAGATCTCCAGTGTTGCTGAGTTTGTCCATTCTCCTGGGATTTGAGCTTCATCTATGATACTGTGTTCCTGTGATCCTGGGCCTGTTAGCACATTTGTGATTCTGTGATCCTGTGTTCCTGTAATCCTGTGATCCTGGGCATGTGAGAGGACATGGGAGACAGGCTTCCTGTGGGTATTGTGAGAATGGGTCCAGAACCAGCACCAAAGGTCTGCTCAGGGCACAAGTTCAGATCAGAAGGCCACATCATTATTCATAATAAATTTTTAAAAATTTTCTATAACTATGTATATGGCAGATTCCTGAGTACATGGTCAGCCTGAGACAGAGTAAGGTAAGGCCCAGGCATAGTGTGAATGATACCACCCACCCAGCTAATTTATCATCTGTCTTTAACAGAGGCAGGGAGATCTCTGAATTCTTTTGCAAAGTTAACAAATCAACTTGCTGTCTCTTCCCAAGAGTAAGGGGGCTAACTTCATGGAATAATGATTTGTGAGATGATCAAGATGGAAATTGGAATAAATAAATGAATTGACATGTAAATAAAAAAACTGTGCTTTTGATCTGCATGAGATGAGCTATAGATAACTATAGCAGTTCTTTTTTAGAATTTTTTTGCAGTGAAAGCTAAGCTGTCTGCAGGTCTCTGGAGAGCAAGCACAGCTCTTTGTGATTTTTTCTAACAAGGTTTCTGATTTAGGTGGGAAAATCCATGGAGAACGCAGATCTTTTCATTTCATAGCTCTTTTAGTTTTCTAATAGAATTTCTTAACTTAATGTGAAATCCCATCTATTATCCTTTGCAGGGCTGGATTTGTGGAAAGATATTGTGTAAATCTGGTTTTGTCATGGAATATCTTGGTTTCTCCATCTATGTTAATTGAGAGTTTTGCTGGATACAGTAACCTGGGCTGGCATGTGTGTTCTCTTAGAGTCTGTATGACATCTGTCTAGGATCCCAAGAATTAGAAAGCTGACACAGCTCTTTTAGAATGTTTTTCTAACATCTATCTGGAGAAAGCTGTCTGAAGTGGCAACACTTATTTTTAGAATTTTTCTGGCTTTCTGATTTTGATTGGATAAACCGAGAATTACTTTTAGAATTTTCTAACAGGTTTTCTTATTTGCTCAAAAGTGCAATAATTTTTTATAGCATCTCTTCTGACTTTGGTCAGAAAACCCATGAGCTGCCAAAAGAGCATTTAGAACTTTTACTAGCAGAGAGAACTGTCTCCAACACAGAGTTTTTTAGAAACCATGAAAGAGCTGCGTAGATCATCAGACCAGAACACACATACACACACACACACACACACACACACACACACACACACACACACACACACAAAGAGAAAAAGAGAGATAGAGAGACAGAGAGATAGACAGAGACAGACAGAGACAGCGAGAGATAGACAGAGACAGAGACAGACAGAGAGAGACAGAGAGATAGACAGAGACAGAGACAGACAGAGAGAGACAGAGAGAGATAGAGACAGCTGTCAGCTTAGACCCATAATTGGACTTCAAGCCATTTGTTTACACTGCTCTCACATACCCATTCTCCCAGAATCCCTCTCCAACCCAGACTGGTCCTTGGCATACATCCATTACCCTCTCCATGTCCTTTTCCTCCTCCCCCTCCTCCTCCTTCTTCATATTAGTCATCTTCATTTTCATAAATATTCTACCATTTATAGTCATATCATAAATATGTATATTAATTTTACTACCCATTAATAATAGTATATGTGATTTGACTGAACAATTGCCGCCCACATTAGCAACTACATGCATGTATCTCTGAAGTCCAATGTGTTCCTTATCTTGTACAAAGAAAAGCTATAAAATTTAGTAGCGCAATGTAACATTTTAAATAAAAGATAATATACAATATATATTATATATATTATAATTATATTTGATATATTTATCAAAGCTGAAATGAGCATTGTATTGGATCATAGGCTTGGAACCAAGAACATTGTGTCACTGACAATTTTTGGAATCTTGGGTATTTGACATGCTCTATGGGATACTCATTCTTGTTTTGTTTTAAAACATGCTATTTCATGATATACTTAATTTTAACCAGATGGTATATATTATGCAATGTTTTAGTTATAAAAACCAGAATGTGGAACTATTTATTAATAGTTTAAGAGCCTACTAATAACTTTTAATGTAAAAACTGAGAAAAAAACATCCCTGTATCAAGAGATACCTATCAATATCAGTGCCTGAGCATTAAGAATATTTACAGGAAGATTGCCAATTTGAAGCTGTGCTATGACTTATGATAAGTGGTGCTTTATGGGAATGGCATTTGAGTATCTGCCTTGATTTTCTAATAGTTTTGGAAAAGTCATGAATGAGCAGGGTACAGTGCATTAGTAATATCTTTTGCTCTGAGACAAATGCTTTCTAGAAACCATCTTTATTTTTAAAAATTTTTATTAAATTTTTAACGAGTAATAAATTTATACCCAGTAGTAGGACATAGCACCACAGTGACCATATGTGCACTTTGTTGCATTTTTACATACCTTAGAACAACATCACAACCAGTAGAATGACAGGATTGAGACAGAGTCAAGACACAGACCATGTCCACCACAAAGGGGATTGTTCATGTTGTCCACTATCTCTAGCAACATACAATGTCTTCTTCAACTCTGAGTTTTGTCTCTTCAAAAACTTTATAGTTATATAACTCCCTTATATCATATACTTAGTAATCTTCCTCTTTTTTTGTTCTGATTTCTGCATTGTCAAATATTCATTTGGTAACTTCAAATTTTCTTTAATTACAATAACATTGCTCCTCATATTTGTTGCATCCTTTAGACAGTATAAAGATGAGTCATTTATTTTTTTTAAAAAAACTATTAACTGGGTCTTATCTCCAGCCCCTCATACTGGGTTAGAAATAATGAAAAGGGGGTTGGGGATTTAGCTCAGTGGTAGAGCGCTTGCCTAGCAAGCGCA